>NW_007734028.1:53143-57739 GCF_000696425.1 Galeopterus variegatus | reverse complement strand
GAGTTTATTGAATGAATGGGTAGTTGTGAAGTTGTGATTTCCTTTGCGTCAGTGATGCTGAAGGTGAATATCCTAAGAAGAGGGACACTCGGGGCCGGCCCGGTGGCGTACTGCTACAGTGCGCCGCTTGGGAAGCGCAGCGGTGCTTCCGCCCGAGGGTTCGGATCCCACATACAGACCGGCCGCTCACTGGCTGAGCGAGGCGCGGGAGAAGCACCGAGGGCTGCGATCCCGTTGCCGGTCCCCGGTCCGGTACGGGGGCAACACTGAGGGTTGCGATCCATGGCCGGACACGGAAAAAGACAAAAAAGACAAAAAAAAAAAAGAAGAGGGACACTCTCAGTGCCTTACTCAGAAGCGCGCCTACCACTGAGCCACAAGGACAACCACAGCAGGGGTTAGTCAATGTCAGGTAGGAGAAAGAGAGCTAGTGAGTGAGGGGAGAGCACTGTGAGCACAGTGTGCTGACCCTTGACTTATGGGCACAACTCTCAGTGTGCTTTTGCAGTCGTGGTGATGGGCTGCAGTGGACCTTCCTCACTCTCCAGCTGGTATGCCTCCAGGATCAGCAGTAGCCTTGAATGCAATGTCAAGGCTGCTATGTAATTTTTTTTTTCCTGAGGTCAGTTAACTTATACATCAAGATGCTATTCTTTTGGCCTTTTTAGCAATCGTTTCTTTGCTTATCATTGCTGGAAAAGAAACAATGGAGAGGATCCAGTAAGACTACTTAGAAAAGGAAGGAAAGGAAAGGTTGGAGGTTGGGGCTCTGAAGTGTGAATGAGGAAAGCTGAAGACATGGTGTCTCTATAGTTCCTTATGTACTTAAAGTTTGTTGAATAAAGGAATAAATGAGTGGATGGATAGATGGATGGATGGATGGATGGATGGATGGATGGAAGGAAGGAAGAACGAATGAAAGTTGACCTCAGAAAGGAAATCGTCTTCACAAACTCATTTCAGTCTCCACTCATTTTTGGTTTTATCCTGAGTGTGCATCAGGATGCTCCATCTCTTTCCTGTGTCTACCGTGTTACTGCTCAGATTGTATCTTTGTGCTGAGTGAGGCAACGACTCTTTGGCATGCACATCATACACACTTGGTGTTTGTAGACAGTTATCATATCATTAGTCATTGCCTAGTTAGTCCCGCTTTCATGTTTCCACGTAAACGAATCCCTCCCACTCCCTCAGTCATGTCTGTCCTTACTCTCTGATCTCCTTCCAGTATTTCCATCTTTTTCAGGCTGCAGAGCATCTCACTGACAATTTATTGTCTCAGGTAAAATACCAGAGTTACCCAGGAAGAAAATGTGATGCGCGGACTCAGGGGAGAGCTGACACTTTTTCTACATTCCAAAGTTGGCATCAGAAGCAAAGAAACTTCATTATTGGCCACTTTATATTTATAAAATATTTAAACTCTTTTTGAAGTACTTAACTCTCTGCTAGCTGTACACATCACAGAAATTTTGAAAGCATGCCTCTATAATATACTATAGTACATTAGTGTCGTTCTCCCCATAATACTAAAACTTTGTAACAGTGACCATAACTTTTGCAAAAGAAACTGGAGCAAGACTCCAGAAGAGTGGAGGGGATGAGATGGAGATCACAGGAAGAGACTGTCCTCAGAGAGCCCTGGCAAGTAGGCACATTGGGTGCAGACACAGATAAGTCGGAAAGGAGGGTGGGGAGTGGGTGCAGGAAGATGGAAGCTGAGTGGATTTGCCCCTGTTGGCCTCAATGTTCTCGCTGAATAAGGAGGTGAGGCTGTTGGCTGAGAATGAAGAGTAATGAGGGCGGAAGGAGTTTTGAAGAAAGCAAAGGTGGAACAGCCATGAGAAGAGGGAAGCATTTAAGGCCCAGCTGAAAATGGAAACCCTCACCCAGTGGCTTTAATCTGAAATTCCTGTGGGTTTTTTTTTTTTTTTGGCCACATGACAATTATATCATCAATACCTGTTCATTCTAACTTAGCCATGTTTGACCCCAGCCACACTTCTCCACCTCACTGCTACGCTTGCTACAGGTTTCATTATTTGTCATGTGCTCCTGATTTGTCTCATTACCTCTAGTCTCACCCTGCCAAACCTTCTTTTTTTTTGCGGTGGCCAGAGTGACAATTCTCACAACCAAATCTGATCATATGGCTCCATCGCAACAAACTCTTCAGTGGCAGTGGCTTCCTTGATTGTGGGATAAAAACCAAATTCCTTTCTGTGGTACCTGAGGCTTTCGGTAAATTGAAAAATGGCCACAGACTTTTCTCTTCCTTGTATGCATGCACTTTTGCAAAGTGACTTTGCAGCTCTTCCCATTGAGAGAGGGAGTCTGCTTCTCTACCCCTGGACTCTGGGCTTGGACATGACCTGCTTTGGCCAGCGGGACAGCAGCAAACTTGACACACACAGAGGTTTGAAAAGTACTTGTGCCCTCTCTGGCTCTTCCCTGGGACCTCGAGAAGTCCACAGGAACAAGCTCAGGCCAGTGGGCTGGGGTGAGAGACCACGTGGAGAGAGGAAGCAGTCATCACAGATACTCCAGCCAAGGCCATCATCGACCACCCAAATCCAACTGGCCTCAGATCCACGAACAAGCTTCGTCTAGACCAGCAGAAGGACTGCCCCGCTGAGCTCACCCTAAAGTACTGAACCACAGGTTCATGAGCTAAACCCCCACATTCTGAGGTGGCTAAAGGTGGGAACTAAGTGAGGCACCGAGGGCGCAGAAGTTAAGGGGGCCTCATTTGCACATCTGTGGCAGGAGGGTGAGGGTGCCCGTTCCCACTCGCCTCACTGCAGACCTGACCCTGCGCGGGTGGTCACACAGCCATGCGTAACTGACATGAGGACCTTCTCCATCCGCCTCCTGGAAAGTTTATTCTGGTCAGTCATGGCACATGCACCGTGACCACCACTCCCTTCAGTCTCCCTGCTGTGTTCTGTAACACATTACCCTGTACTCCCAGTGACAGCTGATGGCACCTGCCCCAGGCTTCCCTCTGAGTTAAGAAACACCTTGAAATGTTCTGTTCAGACAAAGTCATTGATATTGATTTAAGTCGACCATATTCTTAAACTTGGATTTGGAATCAGGAAAGGTGAAGAAAATCTACTAGAGAACTAAAATAATAGTCCATGAACTCCTGTCCCTGAGATCTTTGGAGAACCTGGATTCTGACTCTCCTGCCAAAACCAGCCTTCATGAAGCATCAATATACTAGAGTCTTTTCCTAGGATTTCCAAGAGATTCCTGCCTCTCTTGAACTAGGCTGCTGGAAGATTTTTATCCTGGTACCAAAATGCTGCCACCTTAGCTCTTTAGCCTTTTCTACCCTCTGTTCTATGCATCCTCTATGTTCCAGTAATACTGCATCTGTTTCCCTGCACACACACACACCAGTTTTTGTACCTTTGCTCAGCTATTTCTTTTGCTAGAAGACCCTCCCTTCCATGTCCGTGATAAAGGACACTGTTGATGCTCCCACCAGATCCCCTTAACTCTATGTGATTCTTTAACAGTATCACATACCCGTCCTCCAACCTCTGCATGCCTTGCTGCTAATGGCTCACACCCTGCACCTGTGACCCTCAAAAGATTGCTCTGGAAATGCCCTGTCTATACCTGATATGCCTGGGAGTTTTATATCCCAACCCCATCAATCAGGGTAGCCCATACCCAGTGACAGACTGGCATGGAAGTGGAAAAGCCCAGCTCTTTTGCTACAAGGGGAAGAAACTCTGAGGAGTGATTTATGCCCCAGAGCGCCCCGTGGGATCAGGCTGAGCTGGGACTTCACCTGAAATCGCACCCTTGCTTGGCTTCTCCCTGTCCTGTTTGGTGTCCCTCACTCTCTTATTGTTTTCTCTCGGGAGCATTTCCCTAGCACCTAATTCCCTGCAAGACTCTTACCTGTGCTTCTAAGTTACACTTAATTCCCACTGCTGTGAAATATTCCCGACCACCTAAACTGAGAGAATCGATCACTCCTTCCTCTGTGCCACTCCTGACTTTTACAGGAACTTCAGTGATTGCATTTAAGCAGCTCTACATTTATAATTCAGCAAACTGTCTCTCTTAAAGGTCAGTGAGCACTTTGAGGGCAGGACATGGTTATGTTACTATCCACTGGGGTATCTTCTATGACCATGAAGGACGTTAGGACATATTCGTTGATTAGAAATATTTTTAGATTGACTTGAAATCTGCCTCCTTGTAGTTTTCACATATTGGCCCTAATTCGTCCCTTTTATACAGTAGAGTAAGCCTTCTGGCAGTAGTTAATTTTCCATCAAGTCTTCCCTTCAGGCCTAACAATTCTGGATTCAGAGAAAGTCTCTCAGATGGCCTTGATTCCTCAGATTCACCACCTTGATCACTGCCTTCTTCGTGCTCCTGAGTGTGTCGATATTCCCCTGAAAGCATGGTGATCGGAACTGAAAGCAACAGGATGGCAAAACAATAGGATGAAATAAATCAGACGTGGTTTAGCAGCCCTATGGACCTCTATTCTTCCTCTATTTGAATGAAGGTTTTTCTTTTTTTTTTTTCCTTTTTGTCTTTTTTCATGACCGGCAACGGATTGCAACCCTC
>NW_007734028.1:40845-52763 GCF_000696425.1 Galeopterus variegatus | reverse complement strand
GCGGGAGCGCCGCCGCGCTCCCAAGTGGCGCACTGTAGCAGTGTGCCACCGGGCCAGCCCATGAATGAAGGTTTTTCCTCATGAGACTAAGATGGCTGCTAATTACTCTTGTGTGATGTCACACTCTGGGTCCACATAAAGAGAAGGGTCAGGTAAGATCCCCAGAATCCTTTACATGAATTTTTGTAAGACATAATTTCCCCACCTGAATTTGCAAGATTGAGTTGTGAACCTAAATGCAAGGTTTAACTTCAATGTGTCAAGCTTTATCTGACAAGTTTGACTTAATTTATTATTCCAGAGAAATAAAAATTGTTTGAATATTGATGCCATATCAGTTTTGTGACCTTTTCGATCTTCATCTTGGTCAATGATAAAAATTAAAGCAAGACAGGGGCAGAGCCAGAACACAGTCACACCGTTACACCTGTGTCCAGGTGGCTGCTGACTGACTAATCCATACTCTGAGGGAACCGTCACTCAGAGAGCTTGGAATTCTCCTAACTATGCTGTGATAGAGAGAATTTGTTTGCCAATAAGATGACATGAATAATTGTTTTTTAAATTGCCAAAATCAAGTTTTTAATATGTCTTTGGAATCTTCCCAATCTAATGGTGCAAAATTAAATAGCAATTAAGAGCATGACTTTGAGAGTCTAACAGACACAGATAAATCTGAGTTCTGCCACTTATTAGGTTTGTGACCTTAAGCAAACTTTTCAATATCTGTAAGCTGCAGTTTCTATAACCCTTAAATAAGAATAATAATAGTTTCTTTTTCATAGGATAGTTGTGAGTAAATGAGTTTATTTATATCAAGTGTTTAACAGAGAAACTAGCATATAATAGTAATGTTTTCTCTTGTTATTCTAAACTAATGGGAATGCTGGGGAGAGAGCAGCTGATTTAGAGGGAATCGGAAGCTCTTGTGGAGAAGGAGACATTTGAGCAGAGAGCTGGTGAAGAAGAGGGAATAAGTCATGGGGCTGTCTTGGGAGGAGTGTTCCAGGCCCAGGGAACGGAATGGGCAAGGCTTAGTGTGTCCATGGACTAGCGAGGAGAGAGTGACTGGATCTGAATGATCACAAGGAAGGACTACAGGAGATGAGGCTGGAAAGGCAGCAAAGTTAGATCTTATAGGACCTTGGATTTCACTTTGAGTGGGATAAGAAGCCATTATAGGAATATGAGTAACAGGATGAGTGACATAAGTGGACTTGTGTTCTAAAGGACCACCTTAGCTGACATGTGGCGAATAGGCCATAAGAAGGCAAGGGTTTGGGAAACCGTTGCAATAATCCTGCAAAGGATGATAGTGTCTTGACCTGGTGGAAGTGGTAGAGGTGGTAAGGTTGAGACTGTACGATTTGGCCTGAGCAACCCAGAGGATTGAATATGTGTTCACTGAGACGGAAAGCTATGAAGAGGCACAGGTGAGAGGTGTGTCAATGAAGATAAGCTGGGCTATGCTGTGGTGACAGACAACCGCCAAGTCTCAATGGCTTAACCCCCAAAAATGAGACTTTCTCACTCATGAACATGTCTATTGCAGGTTGGCAGGGGGCGCTGCTCAGATTATTTACCCAGAAACCCAGGGGGTCTGCATCTTCACTTTGACTCTGGATTCCTCAATCACCACAGCAGCCCTGGAGAGCTGCGTCTGCTCCTAAAGCACCTGCTGGGAAGTGAAGTCATTTCCACTCACATTTCATCTGGCAAAGCAATCAGAGCTCTACCTAACTTCAAAGAAGATGATGGGAAGTACAATTTACCATGTGCCTGGATGTCAGAGAGCTGGAAATACTGGTGCATAACACCAATGGCTGCTGTTGATGGGAAAATCAGGAGTTTTGTTTTTGTTTTTTGGACATGTCCATTCTAGAGGAAGTATAACATACTAGTCTGACGGTCTGGGGAGGATAGGGGTGGGTCCAGGCTTGTGGAACTTGGAGTTTTTAGAATGTGGGGGGAAGCTTCTATAAGATGAAGAATGCAAGACTCAGCACAAAATTAGGTACAAGGTCTTAGAGGAGGTTGTGCAAACAAGAGGCCCTAAAGTGTAAGCTTCATAAGCTTCAAGATAAATTCACTTTCTGAGCAAGAAGAAGGCCTAGAGCTATAAATAGGGAAGTCACCATGCAGTAGAGAATTTTAAAGCAATGGGACTGAATGAAGTCATCCATGAAGTGAGTAAAATAAAGGAGTCCCTGAGTCCTGGGGAATCCAGTGTGTTGAAATTGGGGAGTACTCAGCCAAGGAGACTGAGAAGTGGCCAGTGAGATGTAGTCAACAGAATAACTTTCTTTTCTCTTTACATTTATCTCGTGCTTGCTCTCCTATAGGCTGCTATTTATTTTTATTACATCTCAATCCTTAAACTGCTACAGGATGAAGAGTCTCCAGTCATCTGACTTTTAACACCTGTATTCAAAAACCAGGGTTAGCTGAAGAACTATTCAGTTCCAGGGAAACCCACCATTTAACCAGCAGTATAAGGAGAAAAAAACTGACAACAGGTCAAGAGATTAAATTGTAACTTCCAATCCTGTCACCAATTTGTTAAATCATTTGCCCAAAGTCATATAAATTCCCTGGACCTTATTGTATGCATCTATAAAATGAAAATATATTATTTTCTCTAGCGTCTTTTCTGAGTCTGCCATTTGGCTAATACATTCCATCTTGAAGCAGGGTGGGCCTTACTACTGGGTCACATCAGCTTCTACGACATGTGTTTAGTTGCACTCATGATCTGGGTACTCACTACAAATTCCCTATTCACTTTATGTTGATTAAGATATGATACAATTGAAGGTAATAAATACATAAAATATGGAACCTTAAAAGGATGTTTGGCAATAAAATGGAATGATTGTAGTTGTGGAGTTCATAAAGCATAGGAAGTATTGCTTAATGCCTTTATAAACCTCTTCTTTATTAAAGGGATTTAATTAATGGCAGACTGCAGCTAATAAATAATTTAATCATAAAAGAGACAAACTGTGTTAGATTTCTAATGCTGCCATAACAAAATACCACAAAATGAGTGTCTTACAAAACAGAAATGTATTGTCTCCCAGTTCTGGAGGATAGAAGTCCGACCTCAAGGTGCCAGCAGGGCCAGGCTCCCTCTGAAGGCACCAGGGAAGGATTGTTCCAGGCTCTTCTGGTAGTTCCTTGTCTTAGAGCAGCACGACTCTAGTCTTTACATGAATTCTTCCTCTGTGTGTGTGTGTGTGTGTGTGTGTGTGTGTCCAAATTTCCCCCCTTTTAAAGGACATCATTCATATTGGATTAAGTCCTACACCAATGACCTCATTTTAAATTGCTTACATCTCTGTAAANATGCCATATCAGTTTTGTGACCTTTTCGATCTTCATCTTGGTCAATGATAAAAATTAAAGCGAGACAAGGGCAGAGCCAGAACACAGTCACACCGTTACACCTGTGTCCAGGTGGCTGCTGACTGACTAATCCATACTCTGAGGGAACCATCACTCAGAGAGCTTGGAATTCTCCTAACTATGCTGTGATAGAGAGAATTTGTTTGCCAATAAGATGACATGAATAATTGTTTTTTAAATTGCCAAAATCAAGTTTTTAATATGTCTTTGGAATCTTCCCAATCTAATGGTGCAAAATTAAATAGCAATTAAGAGCATGACTTTGAGAGTCTAACAGACACAGATAAATCTGAGTTCTGCCACTTATTAGGTTTGTGACCTTAAGCAAACTTTTCAATATCTGTAAGCTGCAGTTTCTATAACCCTTAAATAAGAATTGCCAATAAGATGACATGAATAATTGTTTTTTAAATTGCCAAAATCAAGTTTTTAATATGTGTTTGGAATCTTCCCAATCTAATGGTGCAAAATTAAATAGCAATTAAGAGCATGACTTTGAGAATCTAACAGACACAGATAAATCTGAGTTCTGCCACTTATTAGATTGGTGACCTTAAGCAAACTTTTCAATATCTGTAAGCTGCAGTTTCTATAACCCTTAAATAAGAATAATAATAGTTTCTTTTTCATAGGATAGTTGTGAGTAAATGAGTTTATTTATATCAAGTGTTTAACAGAGAAACTAGCATATAATAGTAATGTTTTCTCTTGTTATTCTAAACTAATGGGAATGCTGGGGAGAGAGCAGCTGATTTAGAGGGAATCGGAAGCTCTTGTGGAGAAGGAGACATTTGAGCAGAGAGCTGGTGAAGAAGAGGGAATAAGTCATGGGGCTGTCTTGGGAGGAGTGTTCCAGGCCCAGGGAACGGAATGGGCAAGGCTTAGTGTGTCCATGGACTAGCGAGGAGAGAGTGACTGGATCTGAATGATCACAAGGAAGGACTACAGGAGATGAGGCTGGAAAGGCAGCAAAGTTAGATCTTATAGGACCTTGGATTTCACTTTGAGTGGGATAAGAAGCCATTATAGGAATATGAGTAACAGGATGAGTGACATAAGTGGACTTGTGTTCTAAAGGACCACCTTAGCTGACATGTGGCGAATAGGCCATAAGAAGGCAAGGGTTTGGGAAACCGTTGCAATAATCCTGCAAAGGATGATAGTGTCTTGACCTGGTGGAAGTGGTAGAGGTGGTAAGGTTGAGACTGTACGATTTGGCCTGAGCAACCCAGAGGATTGAATATGTGTTCACTGAGACGGAAAGCTGTGAAGAGGCACAGGTGAGAGGTGTGTCAATGAAGATAAGCTGGGCTATGCTGTGGTGACAGACAACCGCCAAGTCTCAATGGCTTAACCCCCAAAAATGAGACTTTCTCACTCATGAACATGTCTATTGCAGGTTGGCAGGGGGCGCTGCTCAGATTATTTACCCAGAAACCCAGGGGGTCTGCATCTTCACTTTGACTCTGGATTCCTCAATCACCACAGCAGCCCTGGAGAGCTGCGTCTGCTCCTAAAGCACCTGCTGGGAAGTGAAGTCATTTCCACTCACATTTCATCTGGCAAAGCAATCAGAGCTCTACCTAACTTCAAAGAAGATGATGGGAAGTACAATTTACCATGTGCCTGGATGTCAGAGAGCTGGAAATACTGGTGCATAACACCAATGGCTGCTGTTGATGGGAAAATCAGGAGTTTTGTTTTTGTTTTTTGGACATGTCCATTCTAGAGGAAGTATAACATACTAGTCTGACGGTCTGGGGAGGATAGGGGTGGGTCCAGGCTTGTGGAACTTGGAGTTTTTAGAATGTGGGGGGAAGCTTCTATAAGATGAAGAATGCAAGACTCAGCACAAAATTAGGTACAAGGTCTTAGAGGAGGTTGTGCAAACAAGAGGCCCTAAAGTGTAAGCTTCATAAGCTTCAAGATAAATTCACTTTCTGAGCAAGAAGAAGGCCTAGAGCTATAAATAGGGAAGTCACCATGCAGTAGAGAATTTTAAAGCAATGGGACTGAATGAAGTCATCCATGAAGTGAGTAAAATAAAGGAGTCCCTGAGTCCTGGGGAATCCAGTGTGTTGAAATTGGGGAGTACTCAGCCAAGGAGACTGAGAAGTGGCCAGTGAGATGTAGTCAACAGAATAACTTTCTTTTCTCTTTACATTTATCTCGTGCTTGCTCTCCTATAGGCTGCTATTTATTTTTATTACATCTCAATCCTTAAACTGCTACAGGATGAAGAGTCTCCAGTCATCTGACTTTTAACACCTGTATTCAAAAACCAGGGTTAGCTGAAGAACTATTCAGTTCCAGGGAAACCCACCATTTAACCAGCAGTATAAGGAGAAAAAAACTGACAACAGGTCAAGAGATTAAATTGTAACTTCCAATCCTGTCACCAATTTGTTAAATCATTTGCCCAAAGTCATATAAATTCCCTGGACCTTATTGTATGCATCTATAAAATGAAAATATATTATTTTCTCTAGCGTCTTTTCTGAGTCTGCCATTTGGCTAATACATTCCATCTTGAAGCAGGGTGGGCCTTACTACTGGGTCACATCAGCTTCTACGACATGTGTTTAGTTGCACTCATGATCTGGGTACTCACTACAAATTCCCTATTCACTTTATGTTGATTAAGATATGATACAATTGAAGGTAATAAATACATAAAATATGGAACCTTAAAAGGATGTTTGGCAATAAAATGGAATGATTGTAGTTGTGGAGTTCATAAAGCATAGGAAGTATTGCTTAATGCCTTTATAAACCTCTTCTTTATTAAAGGGATTTAATTAATGGCAGACTGCAGCTAATAAATAATTTAATCATAAAAGAGACAAACTGTGTTAGATTTCTAATGCTGCCATAACAAAATACCACAAAATGAGTGTCTTACAAAACAGAAATGTATTGTCTCCCAGTTCTGGAGGATAGAAGTCCGACCTCAAGGTGCCAGCAGGGCCAGGCTCCCTCTGAAGGCACCAGGGAAGGATTGTTCCAGGCTCTTCTGGTAGTTCCTTGTCTTAGAGCAGCACGACTCTAGTCTTTACATGAATTCTTCCTCTGTGTGTGTGTGTGTGTGTGTGTGTGTGTCCAAATTTCCCCCCTTTTAAAGGACATCGTTCATATTGGATTAAGTCCTACACCAATGACCTCATTTTAAATTGCTTACATCTCTGTAAAGACCCTGCCTGCAAACAAGGTCACATTCTGAGGTACTGCAGTGAAAATTCCAACACGTCTTTTTTGGGGGACACAATTCAACCCATAACACAAACCTGCACACACTTGCTGCTCCCCAGCCTCAATCCCTCTTCATCCTCAAGGGCACCCACACATCTCATCACCTTCGTCCAGGACTTTTATTTCTACCTTCTCAGCATTTTAAAAATCCATCTTTTCCTCTCCATTCCCCCTGCTTTGGCTCCGACCTGCCTAGTGTACCATCTGGTCTAACACAAGAATCTCCGATCCAGCCTCTCTAAGCTATTCTCCCCACCCCACCCCGACCCCTCACCACTGCTCATCCCCTACTGAGCAGCCAATGTGCTCCTGCTTACATGCACCTCTGACCTTGCCACCTCACTGCTGAAAACCCTTCAGTGGATCCACATTGACCTTCAGGATAAAGTGCAATAGCCCAGTACAGAGTCAGAGTCTTTTCTCCATCTGGCTCCTGACTACCTCTTCAGCCTCAACTCAACTCTGTCCTCGATCATCACATACACAAGGCAGGAGCATTTTGTCTGTGCCCTTTAGCTGGGATGCTGCTAGCATATAAAGAGCCTCCGAGCTAATTAGGAAAGGTGCCTCCTCAGGGAGGATGAATTACAATAAGGCTCCTCTTCCCTGAGGTGGAGGCTGCCTCGGTGCAGCTCTCTCAGTACACAGCTCTCTCAGTACACAGCTTGGTGACTGGAGGGCTGGTTGGATTTCAGTCCCCAGTTTTCCTCCGTGATGGATACACGCACGATACGCGCATGCGTGGCTGCCCAGCCCCGCACCCACACAGTAGGAGATCCCAGGCAAACACTGACAAAATCTCAGGTTTGCATCCACCATGAAAATCCCCGACCTCCCACGCTGAGGGAGCCCTGATTAGAGGAGTCAACGGCAGCCCCGAGGAGAGACTCCGAGCACCTGTTGCGTGAGCAGGAGATTGCCTCGAGAGAAGACGAGCTCCTTCAACCCAGGGGCTGGGTCTTACTGGTACTGCCCCATCTCTGGCACTGTGTACAGTGTGGAGCAGGCGTAGCGACTCAGCCAGTCTCAAATGAATTCCAGTTTTTCTTGACAATTAGAAAATCTGTAAATTGAGAAGTGCTGGACTAGCTGAAACCCCCAAGAATTGTTTAGGGGAATGAACTTGGGCAGAACCCCAGGCAGGCTGGCCTACTTTGGAGGGAATCTGCTCAGTGCTAGGGAACGGTCTTAGACTGTGGTTCTAGTTCCAGTCCAGTCATCAACCAGCTTGATGGCTAAATGAATCAAACACTGGTAATACCTTTAAACCTCTTATGTTTCATGGCTTTACAAGATCCTCCCACCCCCAGTTCTCCCCACTCTGCCTGAATTTTTAAATTTCACACTATTATATAACTTAAAACTCCACCAGCTAAAAAGCTAACATGAAAGGATTCTCAGTCCATCCCATAATAGTATGAATTAGATTAACAATTTTAAACCTTCAAATCTTTCAAATTCCTAGCTAAGATCGGTAGACACTGAAGAAATGGATATCTTCAAGAGGAATGAAGGAAAACTCCAAGAAACAGAGTGGATTAGGAGGTAGCGTGGGAGGTGAGAACTTACCAGCCTTACTGGAAGTAGCATTGTCAGTTATTGGCAGGACTGAGTCTCCTCCCTTCTTTCCCCGGTTCTCGGCAGGCATGGGCAGCTGTATGCACACTGACCCCCCTGGGGCCTGTTCTAAGTAAGGATAATTGATAGGACTCTTTGTTAAGGCAAAGAAAAAAGAGATTCTAGACAAAACAGCACTTGGAAATTGTGCTGTAAGAGGTGGGCAATCTCAGTGGTAGAACTCTCTTCAGGTTCATTCAAGATTGACAGAGAATGGACTGAAAAAACTGCTTGAGAAGAAAAACCAAAGAACCACTTTCACTGTCCTCTGGACTCTCTAAACAGGAAGTTCTATTAGAAACAATATTTTGGTAATAAACCTGCATTCTCACTCATCTCTTTGTGAAATTTAAGGGCAGAGCTCAGGGATCACGCTTATTCCACTGTGAACCTGGCCATCACGCTGGAGTCGTATTAACCTGTAAGCCTAATTATGTAAGAATACCCTAAAGGAAAGAAAGCATTTTACAATTCTGGAGCCTTTTGGGGGGCACTTAAGAACCCCTTGGGCTACCTTTTGTTCCATTCTAGGTCTGAACTTGTTGCAAGAGCAAGCACTCCAGCCAGCCCCTCTGTGCCTTTCACAAAGGCCATGTTAATTTTTCAATAGTGGAGAGGAGGTGGTGATGCCTATTTTCCAGAATTTTATAACATTTATTTTATGAAGACAGTTCAATAAGTTGCTGTAATTGAAAATAATCCTCCTAGTAATCTAGTTCTATTCATTTACCTAATATCTATTTTAATAGCAAATAGTTTGTGATTTCCCAAGAGAACATATTTCCTAGCTTCATTGTTTTCTTATTAGATTTTAAATGAGTTGGAATATTTCAGATGCCAGGACACTGCTAATGTCACCCCTCTCCTTCAACCCACTTGTCAAAAGCTCTTTGCTTTGTTATTTACATATCTCTCTACATTTTTCTCCCTCTTAGGAGTTTTTGTTTGCCTTCTTCTTCCTTTGATGTTTTCTCTCTTGCAGAGGCCTTCCTGGATTAGGATTCATGGAACAGTTATAGCACATGGAAAGAAGGTTATCCATCCTCATGACACTGATGAATGCCCTTTCTGGTTTCCTTCAGTGTAGGACTTTTCCTAACACATATGTCAAGTTCAACAGCCTACCTCTGTCTGGACAGCCTTCAAAGGAGGTTCTCCCTCTAGCCCAAGAGGTGAAAGTTGACACAATGCAGAAATGGACTCTGATCATCCCTTCTCTACGTCTTGGTCTTTTAAGCCAAATAGTGACTCATTTGTAAATGACTAGGTGTGAACAGGGACTTTATATATATGATTTTATCTATATAAACAAGTACAATTATAACAGCTGCTGTGACAGACAGGTAGTTTACACAACAAAGCTATTTGTGTAGACTTTAGAGACTATGCTTTCTTCATCTAGCACCTTTGAAATCAGACAAGAGCTATGTTGCACAAAGGGAATTTTCTGATTTCTGGTCTGGGTAACAAATCACTCTTTACTATGAAGAACTCTATCCTGTTATGTGGTGTGCAACTGGAGGGGTGAGTTGAGCCTTTATTACTCCTTTGTCTCCAACCAAGTAGCAATTAGCCTCGTATTCCTTCCCTCTTCAAATACAAAACACCAAAGAGTCAGGCAGGAAGAAGATTTGTGTAGACTTTAGAGACTATGCTTTCTTCATCTAGCACCTTTGAAATCAGACAAGAGCCATGTTGCACAAAGGGAATTTTCTGATTTCTGGTCTGGGTAACAAATCACTCTTTACTATGATGAACTCTATCCTGTTATGTGGTGTGCAACTGGAGGGGTGAGTTGAGCCTTTATTACTCCTTTGTCTCCTACCAAGTAGCAATTAGCCTCGTATTCCTTCCCTCTTCAAATACAAAACACCAAAGAGTCAGGCAGGAAGAACAGAAGGTTGGAAGCTCAGATGCAGGATGCTGCATTTACTTGCTAATTAACCTTTTAATCCAGTCAGCTGAGAAAGTGCTTTCCAAAACCACAGACAGTTAGACCCCCAACAGCCCATTCCATATCAATTAGTCCAAACCTATCGGTTAGGGATGAGGACATTGAAGTTCAGAAAGATAAGAAAAGTCCCAGAAATTTGTGAAGAATGAGTTTTAGCACTTAGTTAAATTCTTAGTCTAATGTTCTGACAGAGTATATTTCAACTTTATCCAATGACCCTAAGCCATTTTGGTCCCAGTTTTTTCTTTAATGATGGATTTTTATATTATTGTTAAAAATAGATTTATTGTCTTGAAAACTGTTATGAATTAATAAACACAGGGGACTATTAACAATCTAATTAATAATCTTTTTTTTTTTTTTTGAAAAAACTATCAGTGGCTTGGACTTCCCTCGCTGATCTCTGTGGGGATAGTGCCAACCATGACAACGGCCTGGGATCACTTAAAATTATGCTCATTTCCAAACTTAAGATGTGTTAGGGGTACATTTGAGACTTATTCAACCACAGTGCAATCTGTGAATCTCCACTAAGAAGCAGACTACTAATTGCCTTGCTCATGCATTCAGTATATATTTTCTAAGCATACATTTAACTCCCCACCACCGCTCACCTGTGCTTACGAAGATTAATAATCACTTTGCAAAAAATGTAACAATGCCTACAGTCCTCCAACTGCCATGTCTCAACCAAGTTGACAACACATTCTGCTAAACTTACTTTCCCACAATGACTCATCCAGAGAAAGATGATTTCACGCTAACTTTTATTTTCTCCAAGCAGTGTAGGTGGAAAGCGGGAAAAAAAGCAAACTTTGTTTCATGGTGGAAAACCCACTGGTTTGGCACCCATGAGGAGAACATAATTTTCTTCTTTATTCTAAGAAATATCAGTTCCCTTCTTCCTCTTTAACTCCCTAAATTACCATCTACAAACTATTACCTAGAAATGCTACATTGGATTATGTACACACTTCAATTTAAGTATGCTAACCATTAGCGATGTTCTAAGACAGCTGCCTCATACTGTCGGGAATGTGATTACACACAATTGGGTGTTTAATCTCTTATTAGAATCTTAGAGAAGTGAAGTGGGGGTTCGGGCTTGTGGAGCAGAATTTAAACCTGCTGGAGGCTGCTAGCACTAAAAAGGGAATTGGCTACCTGTCAATTTCCTTATTGCATTAAATTAAAAAAATTCTTACCCCCATTTGATCATCACACATTGTGTATACATGTACTGAAATATAACTCTGTGCCCCACAAATATGTATAATCAGTACATTTCAATAAAAAAAAAAGCATTCTTTAAGAGGAATTGATTCTTAAGTACAGAATTAAGGCAGTGATCTAATTTGCATGGAACCAGACTTGTTTGCAGTTTTGAATGACAGTTCCCTAAACTGTAAGGTTTGGATACATAAACCTTGAGCCCAAACATCTCTTTGTTAGCACAGAATAGAGTTAAACGATCTTAATTACATGAAGCAGAGAATCAAGGCAATTATCCAATTATTCAAACCCAGAAAAAAACTTTGGCTGGTATTATCCAGGAAGTGCCCCAATTTTCTATTAAAACTCTAAAAGCCCAAGTCTGACAAAAGTCTTTCCTTTTAGGGCCAGCCTGATGGTGCACTGGGTAAGTGCGCTGCTTGGGAAGCGCGGCGGCGCTCCCGCCCGAGGGTTCGGATCC
>NW_007734028.1:30611-40465 GCF_000696425.1 Galeopterus variegatus | reverse complement strand
AACACTGAGGGTTGCGATCCGTTGCCGGACACGGAAAAAGACAAAAAAAAAAAAAAAAGTCTTTCCTTTTAAAATTTCTTAAGGGTAAAGCTAATAGAGTCGACATCAGAATATTTTTGAGCTTTAAATGTTTTGTTAGTAGTTTCCACATCACTGACCACATTTTTTTTCTAGGAAACGAATTCAGGAATTCCTTTGAACCCTTAACTCCAACAGAAAATTAGCCTAAGCCTCTTTTCTGTCTCAATCCTGCATTCTCCATCAGACACGTTTGGAATAGATGCAGGCATTGTCTTTTGTTTAGACAGACCACAGGGTAAACAAAAAATTCTTATATAGTTTAGCAACTCAACTTCCAATGGTGGGCTATGTTTTCTTGAGATCCTACACACGGGAGGCGTGTGGAGAGCAGTTAGTACAAAAAAAAAGTAAAGGTAGGCTAGCAGAGAAGTATATGAGGAAATGGAAGAGGTGCCACAGCCAGGTGAAGTGAAGAAGTAACGCTAAAAACCTTCACAGACAAAGGCAAGACAGCCAGTTTCCAATTTTCTTCTTTTCGTTAGATGAAAGGCAGCCCCCTGCCCCCACCCACAGAGAACTCAGGCCATATCCCCCAAAACAAGGGATACTTCGGAAAGTGCACTCTCTTAACTACCTAAACCCAGTTTGTTCTGAGGTCCCCTCTAGGCCCCAGCTTGAGGCCGTGGTTTGGATGGAATGCAGGCGTGCCCGGACAGAACACATCCTGAATCTCAGCCTACTGACAGACATAGCCTGGTGCTGTTTATGCTCGTATGTACCCAGGCTTCCATACAGCCATATAAATTATAAATGCATCCATAAATCCGCTGGGAGTCCAAATACATACATGGTACAAAAGGGAGACTATTAAATGATATTCATAGAGAAGTTAATACAGGGTTTAAATCTCTGGCTTATCTGGACTAGACATTGAAACAAGAGGCTATGTATAAGCATGGTAACTCTGTAAAAACGTTTTGTTTAAATAGCCCTAGAACCATGTTTTTTAGGCCTAATGACACTGTAGGAATGTTTTTCAATAGCCACATTTGGGTATCTAATGCCATAATAGACACCTCATAGCATTTTTCTAAACTATCTTTGTAAATGCTAAGAAAACCCACTTAGATCAAGGGGTCAGTAAACTTTCCCTACAGGGCCAGAGAGTAAATATTTCAGGCTTTGCAAGCCATATAGTCTCTGTCATAACTATAAAACTCTGCAGTTGTAGTAGAAAACAGCCATAAGAAAATACATAAGTAAATGAGTGTGGCTGTGTTCCAATACAACTTTACTTATGAGCATTGAAATTTAAATTTTACAATTTTTACTTGTCATGAAATATTCTTTTGATTTTTTCCCACCATTGTTACCTTGTGGGCCACACAAAACAGACAGCTGGCTACATTTGACCAGCAGTCCATAATTTGCCCACTCTTGATGAGGATGGTTGAAAGATAAACATTGCTGCTGTCACAGAACAGCTAAAGTGGTGAAGGATTCAGGGAAAGGCAGAACAGGGCGTGAGGAGGCAGAATTATGGAGTCGTTACTAATCACATTTTTTATTTTCTCTGTATCTTGTGATGTTTTGACATCTTGAAAATTTTGTTGGCCAGAAAGAGACTGACCCTGCCAGTGAGATGGAGGTGCTCAGTTTCCTAGGTTTGGGTTTTCAGGACACTCCCTTGAGTTTCAGGCCATTCCTTAAGGTCTCAGGCCCCGCCTCTGGGCCTTCCCCTGGAGGAGAGTTACTGTTGCTGATGCACCTATTTTCGGCACCAACACAGGGACATGGTGACCACAAGGGGCAGATTTGTATCACTTTAGTGGCTGAGCATGTCCAGTAAAAAGGAGTTATACAACCCCAGTGGCTGAGCACGCTCAGTAAAGGGGAGTTTATCTTTTGAATTACCTCCCACTAGAGGCACAGGGGAGCACTAAATATTTCCAAGTGTTTTTTAGTGAAAATGTTGGAATTTGACCAATGAGCATGCTCTAAAAGAGATCAACTGAGCATGTGTATATGTTACATAACTGGGAACCACCCCCCCTTAGTTAAATATTCATTAGATACATGAATATGTGTTAGATAGCAAAACTATAAAAGTTAAATCCCAGTAGAAGGCCGGGCTGCTGCTCACTCTCTCTAGAGCCAGACTGCACTTTGCCTGAGATGTGTATTTCTTTCTTTTTGAATCAAACGCGCCTTTAGCAGGCTGCTGTTCACTCTGGGGTCAGCCTGCACTTCCTCTGTAAATGTGTATTTCTCAGTTTTGTTTCAAACTTCCTGCAGTTGGTTGCTTCCTTTCCTGGAGCCCACCCACACTTCACCTAGAGAGGTGTGTATTCTATGCTTTTGTGTTAAATTTATTTCTATAGGGTAGCTGCTCATTCTCTTGAGCCAGCCTATACTTTGTACTACACTATAAGTGTGCACTTCTTGCTTTTGTATTAAACTTGGTGCAGGCCCTGCTTAGTCTCTGGAGCTAGGCCACACTTTCTCTGTGAAGCCTATAGTTCTTATGTTACATTAAACCTGTTTTCACTTTGTGACTCTCCTCTAGAATTCTTAACTGTGGTGGAGTCAAGAACCTGCTTGAGGACAGAGTGAGCTGAGGCTGGCTGTTGGGCCTCCCCAGATCCTCTCCTCTGGTATCACCAGGGCTAGCCAATTCTTAGAGACAGCAAAGGGCCCAGCCCATGCAAACAAACTAACCTGCGTCTATACTCCCAAACTCGTCCTTTATCTAACTCTCACACACCAGGCCAGTATTTCTCCTGCTCTAAATCATCCCAGGGCCAGGTACCAGGCAACTCAAGACCACCTCATAGGCCAGAGCCTGTTGGAATGTCCAGACTTTCCAGTTCTGCATTGTTTCCCTTGCCCTGCCTCACCTTTCCCGCACTTTTCTCTTGCTCCTGCTCCTGCTGCTGCTGCTGCTGCCTGGCACTGGTGCCTGCCCTGTGGCCCTTCATGGTGTGGCGTGTGCTCTTCTCTTGGGTATAACGTATATTATTTACATTACTTACAGGCATCAAGCCCTAGCCCTTGGTGTTATAAGCACCATGCTCTAACCAACTGAGCCAACCCGCCAGCCCCTTGGTGATGTGGTTTAAAGTCTGGGCTCTGGAAATAGGAGGCCTAGTTCAAATCTTTGTGCCTCTCATTAGCTCTGTGGCCTTGGACAATTTTGTTCTTACTATTTTATATGTTTCCACACCTAAAAAGTGAGAAGGAAGATGCTATGTTAAACACTTAGAAAGTGCCTAGCAAATAGTATTTATTAAATGCTTACTATTACCCATTTTGAGAAAATAAATGCCCATGCACATACGAGTATTCCTGAAGGCAACTTCCTCAAGGACAGCCACACTTTTAGGCACAATCACTTGAACTGAATCACAGCCCGCCTACCCAACAATTCCATCCATCCATATAAGAAAGACGCCACAACTCCTAGCTGCAGAGTGTAAAATATATTGATGGTTGTAAAGGGACAACTTGGAGACATTTTAGGTCTGCTGAGATGACGCGCAGCATACAGACATGCTCTGTTTTTTGAAACTATGTCATTAAGTTTTCAAATACATCTCTGTTTTGAACGTGGTGTTCTGTTTTTTTCATTAGCACGGATTACTACTCTACAATTTCTCCTAGAGTAAATAAATATAATGGCTGTTTGCAGAGCAACTACAGACTTATTTAGATGTTTAACAAGGTGAACTATTTCACAATTAGATCGAACATTGAGTTAACAGCAAGGTGTTTCTCATTTGTTTTGTTCACTGCTACAGTGGGGGGTAGGTGGTAACTTTTCCAATTTACTCTTTGTTTACATTTAGTCACCAACAGATGCCACAAAGTAATGAAAAATAACAGTTGGTTAAAAAAATTAAATTGTAATTATGCTCTGGTTTTCCCAAGACCTTTAAGGTCAGATCATTTAAATTTACAAGAGAGAAACATAATAGGCATCCTGGAAAACTAAGTAACAAAAAACTACTGAAAAATACATCTGTAGAATGCAGTGGTCAGTTGTAAACAGCTCAGAAGGGCAAAGAAACAAGTCCTTCTAACATGTCCAGCAGGCCAGTGACAAACTCTGCCTTTTTTCCCCCCAGTGGCTATTTTCCTACCACAGTGTTGAGCTTCATTATTATATTAAATAACTTACATAAGGGTAAAAAGGAGTTTGCTAACCAGCAGCCAACTCAAAACCTTGTAGGAAGAGGGAGGAGAGGAATTTACAACACAGCACACACTAGAGGGAAACAAAGTCCGCAGTCAGCATCCAACCAGTCTCCTCCACTTCGGGCAATACTGATTGAGCTGAGGTGTGGGGTCTAAATGGGGGGTTTTGAGGCCCCCTCCCTCCTCTCCCTTTTTCATTTAAGTTAACAAAGAAACATGGGCTTCCTAAGAGCCAGCACTCAGCTGGGCAAGTCCCATTAGCAGCAAATGTTCAACCAAATAAAAAAACACACACACAAAAGAAAACTCTGTCCAGGTGCAGAGCTGTGATTCACATGGAAATTCCAAGAGATGAGTCATGTGCAGAGCCGGGATCTTCAGAGGATTCTTTCTCAAGTGTCTTCAGCGAGCATTTCAGTCTCACAAAATCTGAGTCAATCTGTCACTGTAGGAAATAAGTTCCCCATCTGCTCTTGAGTGAACTTGCTTGCTTTGTGGACCAGAGCACTCCGATGACTGCGGGGTCTTCATGATTTTTCCTAGTATGAGATGCCAGAAAACAAAGGCCAGCCCCTCAATGATGTGCATGAGGTGCGGTGGCGGTGGCGGAAGCAGCAGCAGTGGCAGCAATCAGCTCCCATGTGTTAAACTCTGCCGAGGAGGCTGGACCTGAGAAGTAAAACAAACAGGGTAAGACAGGATGTGGCAGACTATTTGAACCAGGATTAAAATACCCTGCCTAATATAAATTTTATCTTTCCTACACTTTTAAGTTTGATTTAGATGGTTAAAACCAGGAAGAAAGAAAAAAAATCAAGCTTTGGAGTCCTACTGGTTCTTTGGGAAAATTGCTAGTCACTGAAAACAAATATTTATTAAGGGAGATGGCAAAAGCTTTGTTTATAGATTAAGATTAATCTATATCTTGAGTGGGTTTATTTTAAAACAAAAACCCCAAATAAAAGATCATTCATGATAAAAAGTTTTAGATAAAAGGCCAGTCTCATCACAGATGGGTTTACTTGTTGAAGATACAAGCATCTTCAACAACATATTCCATGACCATTGGGAGCATTTAAATAGTAGTTGACAAGAAAGGTGTCTGCCCTCAGAGGTGTACTGTCATTGCCACTGATGAATCTAAGTGTCTCCAATGAATGGTTCTGGGTCAGCAGGAAAAACATCCATGTAAAAATATCTTATTGCCTTCAAAGCTAATGTATATATATCAGTTTTCAGGTAGGTACTATCATTCCAGAATACTTAGTCTTAGTATCCACTTAAAATATATGGTTTTGCAAATTTAAATAACCTGTTTTCTTTCTCCTCATTGCTGTTGCTATGCTGGGCCCACACCTGCGGTCATGCTGCAGCACTGCAGGAGCATGGCGGCAGAGAAGCGGTGCGCGGACGCCGGCCACTGTGGGGGCAGAGGAGAGGGGAAGGCCCTGTGCCCACCCTCCGGGGGCTCATGCCGTAGCTGGGAAAAGAACCACATGCACTACACAAACAACACCTGCCTGGCGGCAGGAGGAAGACCGGCCCTAGGAGTGTCTGTCTGAGCCAGGGACTTATCCCGGAGGGAGACAGCCAACGATGGGGGAGGCACTGGAGCTGCGTCAGGAGAATAGACAGGATGCGGAAAAGGCAGAGGACATGCATGGCTTACACACAGACATGAAGGAGAGTTTGTTCTTCAAGGGTCTTTAAAAAACAACTTTAACATGGAAACTATAGTCTTTTATACCAAAGAATATAGCTTCACTGTGTTTACACACATATTTGCTTATACACCATTCCTTTTACTTGGGCCACTGCTAGTCCCCCAAGCAGTTCTTAGCAGCAGCATCACTACCGAGCACGTCTGAGTGGAATACAACTGCAGGTAGGTTCATGGATTCGTGTCTCAATTTAAGCCAGTACACTCCCTTTTTCACCTCGTATTTCCAAATTCTCCACTACATTTCTTTGGTCACATTTCAACCAATCAAATGTTAAGTGTTGTTGTATGATGTGAGTATAGTATATACAGATATGGGAAGAGATTATACAATTCAGTCTTTAGCTTTTACTATCAAACTTTTAACCTTCAAACCTTTCCAATCTAATCAATAATCAATAGGAGTATGATATTAAAAAAAAAATGATATTTAAAAAAACCTAGACAATTAGAAAAGAATTGTAGCTAGGTCTGAATTATTTTAATATGTCTGGATGCCGTGGGTAATGCTGATAGCAGGTATCATTTATGCATAGCCAATTTGCTTACCGATATTTTAAAAAATCTACAAGAGAAATAATAATAGCTAAACTATACCCAGGGACCTCACCAAACTTACTATTTTTTAAAAATAGAAAGGGAAATTAGAAAGGAGAAATATGGAAGGCAAAATTCATCTAAAAAGGACAATATGAAGGAGCAATTCCTAAATCTTTTATTCAACAAGATGTACACTTTGAGGCTCATGTTTTGCACTTGAATAATATTAAGGAGTATAATAAAAATCTTTTAATACAAACACAATGTAATATAAATTTTTAATTGAAATGTGCTATTGGCAGACACAAAATCTAAAAAAAATAGATTTGGGCATGAGCCCGACAAGTCTGTGATATTCCCACACCTCCAAGCATTGGCCATACCTTCTCTGTGTTTGTGTCTGGGGATACAAAAAACATCTCCGATCCTTTACCCATCACTGGCTCTAAGGATAATAATTCCAATGCCTCTGAACCTCATCCCTCCTCCCTAAGAGGTACAAAGAAGGCCTAAATTTTCCTTTGAAACAAACACAATCACACAAAACCAAGTATATCTTAGATATCCTGGTCATGAAATCTAGCCTAATTTCAAGTATAATGATGGCTCACAAATGACTCTGGGACCACAAAAGGAAGATGAGAAAATGGGCTTGTCAACCCCAATGCAAAAAGGTATACATTTCCAGAGTTTCTTAGTAGAAACACTATGACAGCAATTTTGACTATATTTTACTATATCTTGGGCTGCTTATGCCTATTAAAGTATCTCAGATGCTCAAAATCCAAATTTACCCATCCTAGTAATGTTTGAAAATACTAATAGAATAGCAAAATTTTTAAATTTGAAGAAACTCCATAATCGCAAGCCTCGGCGTTGCTCCCGCGCCTCGCTCAGCCAGTGAGCGGGAGCCGGTCTGTATGTGGGATCCGAACCCTCGGACGGGAGCGCCGCCACGCTTCCCAAGCGGCGCACTATCCAGTGCGCCACCGGGCCGGCCCTATGACAGCAATTTTGACTATATTTTACTATATCTTGGGCTGCTTATGCCTATTAAAGTATCTCAGATGCTCAAAATCCAAATTTACCCATCCTAGTAATGTTTGAAAATACTAATAGAATAGCAAAATTTTTAAATTTGAAGAAACTCCATATTATGTTTAAAGTCCCAACTCTCTGTCAGACCAAAGAGGGGAGGACTGACATCTGGTTGGTATGTGATACACCCAACTTTACTGAGCCAACTGGTACTTAGTTCTTTTTTTATCTTAGGTCAAATAAAATTTTAGTGTTAGAAGAACTATTCAGAAACAAGGTCTAAACTTATTAGCTGATGCTTTTTTTTTTTTTTAACCATGCCATGGGGTAATTTCAGTTCCTCATTCCATTAAATAATGAGAGAGAGAAAGAACTGAGTCACTATATATTGCCATTATAAAAAAAAATGAAAAGCAATAAAACCAAATGATGGCAATGAGAATTCTAAGCCACAAAGATTTGGTTAACAGGAGATAAGGTAAAGAGGACCTGGAACAGGTAGTCAGGGGCCTCCCATAGAAAGCATGTGGCTTTCTTCAAGTAAAACCAACATTTTCTTTAGATTTGTACAGCAATGAGACCCACCTTAAAGACTTCCATCTGTCTTTCTCTACATGATTTTCAGGTCCTTCACTCTCATAAGAAGCCAAGTAGAGAGCTGCAATCAACCAAAAGAAAGAATGCGTTAACACTGAAGCCATCTCCCAATATATTATCCACCACCATCCATCCCCTATTCAAGATTAGCAAAACCCTACAGCAAAACACGGTCTTTAAAATATAAAATTATATTGGTAAAGGGCCACAAAAATAACTACATTGTAAAAAATAAACAAACAACAACAAAGAAATTATAACTGAGAAGCTTAACTGTTTCATGAAGAACACAGAATATCACTTTGCCTCTGATTGCCCATCTCAACAAAAACCCCAGGGCCTCTAGCCAGACAGGCACTTAATTAGCTAAGAATTTACGAGACAAAAGGCTTATGAGCCTTTTTGCAAGCCATGTGATACTGTCATACACTCATAGTTATGTTCTCTAAAAAGAAAGAGGTGAGGTCCTTTCCTAGTTTTTAAAAAATTCTTAGTAAGTAAAATGCCAGATTTTCTAGGCCAATTTCCCATCTTTGTACTATTTTTTTCTTCCTTTTAAAATCAGACAGAATCTTCATCTGAAAATGTAAAAGCTTGTTATTAATCCTATTGACAGAGATTTAAAACAACCAAGTCCCCTCTGGAATAGATAAAATCAATTCAAAATATTCTTCAGTCATTACTGTAAACTATCAATCTACTACTACCAATCTACATGAGAAATTGTTAGTTAATAGGTGCTATTGATTCCTATAATATTAGGATATAATAAATCAATAGAATAAATGCCCAAATCTTTTACATACTCTCTCTTCTGGTGAATTTTTTGTACACATATTGAATCACTTTCTGCCTCAGTTTCCCTAATGTTTAACAGGTCAAGACTTTACACTACTTTTTTAAACAGCAGGGGGTAGCAATTTACAGTTTTGGTTTTTCTTCCTGAACTTACTTTAACTACCAATATACTACAAAAAAACTTTATCTCCACTGAAGCAAGCCCAAACAAGAAAAAAAAAANCTGCAGGTAGGTTCATGGATTCGTGTCTCAATTTAAGCCAGTACACTCCCTTTTTCACCTCATATTTCCAAATTCTCCACTACATTTCTTTGGTCACATTTCAACCAATCAAATGTTAAGTGTTGTTGTATGATGTGAGTATAGTATATATAGATATGGGAAGAGATTATATAATTTAGTCTTTAGCTTTTACTAGCAAACTTTTAACCTTCAAACCTTTCCAATCTAATCAATAATCAATAGGAATATGATATTTAAAAAAACCTAGACAATTAGAAAAGAATTGTAGCTAGGTCTGAATTATTTTAATATGTCTGGATGCCGTGGGTAATGCTGATAGCAGGTATCATTTATGCATAGCCAATTTGCTTACCGATATTTTAAAAAATCTACAAGAGAAATAATAATAGCTAAACTATACCCAGGGACCTCACCAAACTTACTATTTTTAAAAAATAGAAAGGGAGATTAGAAAGGAGAAATATGGAAGGCAAAATTCATCTAAAAAGGACAATATAAAGGAGCAATTCCTAAATCTTTTATTCAACAAGATGTACACTTTGAGGCTCATGTTTTGCACTTGAATAATATTAAGGAGTACAATAAATATCTTTTAATACAAACACAATGTAATATAAATTTTTAATTGAAATGTGCTATTGGCAGACACAAAATCTAAAAAAAATAGATTTGGGCATGAGCCCGACAAGTCTGTGATATTCC
>NW_007734028.1:29431-29954 GCF_000696425.1 Galeopterus variegatus | reverse complement strand
AAAAAAAAAATCCTTTAATAACTTTCCATTTGTGCTAAAAACTTCACAGATCTTGTATTGTAAAGTATGTTTAAACACAGAAACACACGTGTATGGGTGAATATTAAGTGAAAATATTTTAGAGATAAATCATAAGGTTTTTCTGTGCAACAGAAAACTTTTTAGATGGAACGGATCAGAGGACAGGCTCATACTACATGAGGAAGCAAGCACTAAGCATTCATATACTAATATCGTAAATATGGGATTTGGGGACACTGGCAGCAGCTCCAACTAAATGGCCTCACCATCTTCACTGAACACTGGCACTGTGAGCAGATACTGCAGTATCTTCCGGTCCCTCTCAAATGGACACTCCACTTGTTTCCATGTCATAAATTCACTCACTTGTTTGGCCAGTTCCCAAAATTTCTGCAAGAGAATAAAAAAGAATTTAAAGGCAGTCATCAAAAATTATGAGCTTGGAAGAAACAATTCCATTTAAAATGCTTCCTTCTGGTCTTTCATCTTCTGAATTATATAC
>NW_007734028.1:27849-29209 GCF_000696425.1 Galeopterus variegatus | reverse complement strand
TGGCTGCCTGGTCTGGGATGCAAGGTTGGAGAAGCTGCTCCTCTCCCTGTGCTCGGATTTTTGTAAGCTCCTTTAATCACACTCACCTCAAAATTGACGTGGCCGTTTGGAAGGCGATTGGCACAGCCCTCATTGAGGAAATAAATATCTTTGATTAAGAGACTGAAGAATGGTATCACAATCTAGAGAAAACAGAAGAGTCTGGTCTGTCTGGGCAAATAAACATTTAGCCTCTTGTCAAATAGTTCAAGAGATTAATGAACAACATTAACTTTGGATTACATGAAAGGCCACAATGAATTAAGGTACAATATTCTGTTTACCTTACAGGAGGGCATTTTCCTCCCTTCCATAATTTTGCTTAAGATGCAAATGCTATTAATAACCGAAACATAGCAAGGACAAGTGGCATTGGGAAGTGGATCGGTTAGTGCTTTTCCTTCCGTTTTTTTCCTGTTTTTCTCAATTCAGGAGCACACAATAAAATCTGAAAATTTTAGCGATAATGAAAGGAAAAACACCTAAAAGAACTTTTGTTTTTCATTTAGCAACCCCTTCCTTAGAGCAAAATATTCATAGAATACCTATCACTACAGGTACCAAGATGTTAAGATGTGTGACCCATCTCCCTGCTAGAATCTATACTGCCATATCATTTAGATGTCTACATTTTAGATGAACTTTTCTTTTAGATGAACAATTTTATCTTACCCTTGAAGACATTGCTCAAGATAATGTGAGAGCTCAGGGTTTTAGGCCATAGTTGCTACAAACTTCCTATTGAGTAAACCTGGCCTGTGTTTGACGAGTTGGCACCTGCTCTCATGGGAAATCACCTAAGAAGTACCTTGCACAATATGTTGTGAGATAGCTGTGCCCCAAGTGAAGGAGGAATATAAATGTGTACATTAAAATTAATGGTTGTTTAAGAAACAATAAACTTTCTTTAATAATACTTCCTTGCCTCTCAACTCTTTGGTTTGATGAGATGGTATTAAATTAATTAATCTAAAATAATACTCTCTAAGAAAGTACTCTAAGTCCTACTAAACCCATAATGAACAGGGAACGAGGCTCAGCTACAGCAACTTTCACTTTCTCTCAAATGCCATCATTATTTTTTAAGATTCTAAACTTTCTACAATGCAAATAATGCACCAAACACAGATTGTAGGTCTATCTTGTTTCCCCAAGTTCAGGTTTTTGAAATTTCCTCAGCCTATGACTCATGTGGCACTTCTATACTAAATGAATGGACAAACATACTTTTTGGCTCACACACACAAAATAAAAATACTTAACTATCAATTTACTTCTACAGAGAAATTCAGATTTCCCCTAAAGTCATTAAAAAAAAAAA
>NW_007734028.1:25249-26877 GCF_000696425.1 Galeopterus variegatus | reverse complement strand
AAAAAAAAAAATTTTTGATTATTTGTTTCACTGATCTCTGAAAATAAAATAACCAAAGTGAATCTTCAGTTTCAACAGTGCACTTGAATATACTTTATCATTTATGTCTGTGGAAATCTCTAGAGCCAAATTTGTAAAGATTTCATTTCCTCTCCTAATGTCATTGGCTATTTCTCTATTACATTAAAACTAAGTAGCCATAGTAACAATGATAAAAGTACACCCTAACCTAGCCTCTTAGAAAGACTACTTATGAGTGGGAAGTGCTGGGCTCTGGACTCTGTCAGACATCAATTTAAAATGTAGCTCCACGATTTACTAGTGGTATAAACTAGGAGTTGGCAAAATGTGACCGGTGGGCCTTTGGAACCACACATTCTACATTTTTAAGTGGTTAGAAAAAAATAAGAATAATATTTTGTGAAGCATGAAAATTATATGAAATTCAAGTTACAATGGCCATAGAGCTTTACTGGACACAGCCATGCTCATTCATCAACATACTATGTCTGCTTGCATGCTATTATATCCAAGTTAAGTATGTGCTTACAAGATAATAAGGATATATCATCATAAGACAGCCCCAGAGAAATGAGGACAAAATTATAATCAAGATGTAATATTTGTATAGTGTAACAGCTTTTAAGCAAGAACTTTTATTTCTGTGCTCTCTTCTTTGGTGCTGGGCCGTGAGATTATGTGGTGCAGATCATGTACTGTTTCACACGGATACTTCAACTCTTCATATGTTCATGTCATGTGCCTCTAGCTAGATTATAAATTCTGACTACACTTCATGGGATTTTCGCATTCACTGGTGCCTGCAAGATGCTCTGCTATTAATTGTCTGCAGCATTCTTCAAAGGAAATAGAAATATAACTAATCTCACTTAGGATGCTTTACTTCTCTGTTCATTATGCAAGGAAGAAGTCTCACAGGTTTCTTCAATTTCTCTTTCACTCACAGATAATTCCCTTCAGATCCACAGCCCCTATACAAGTCTAACATGGTAAAAATCAGAAGATTATAAGGACTTGGGAATTTCATGAGCTAAGTAAATGTACAGGTTACTAGTAGAAGACAGTAAAAATCTGGTTCCTAGAAGGTCTTGCCAATGATGTCTTAAGTGAGAAAATTTCTCAAGTAATTGTGTTTTCCAATCCCCTTTCAAAATATTCTTAATTCAGAGATTCAGCAACTATACCTTAAAGGTATTATCAGTTCCGCACCTAGAATTGAATGCTGATGATCAGGGACAAGTTCACAGGAACAGAATCAGAATGGCAAAAGGACTGAAAACAACACAACCATGTGAGGAATGGTTAAAAACCTAGAGACATGAGTACCCGCAGAAGAAAATAGCTATTTAAAGAACATTTAAGGGTTCCTGTGTAGAAGACAGATTTGATTTGTTCTGTAATAGGTGTGCCACTTTGACCATGCAAACTTGAGATTTGAGAAAATATCAAAGATCCTATTACTTTGGTTATGTTGCCACGAAGATTGTAAAATAGGAAATTACTTTGGAATAAAGAAAATTTCCCCTCATCTCAAAAAAGGAAAAAGAATCCCAACTTTCTTGAATAAAAGATGGATTTAACCAGAAATGTCTTCATTTTTAAGACTT
>NW_007734028.1:23413-23865 GCF_000696425.1 Galeopterus variegatus | reverse complement strand
AAAAAAAAAAAAAGTTAATGTATTTATGATCTCTCTCAAACATTCTCAGAACTGATATTTTGGCTGAAAACAAATTTAGCATTTTTTAAATGTTTGATTTTGTGTTTCTTTTCATTTTAGATCACTGAAGCTAAAGCTTTTGGGGCGGAAGTGATTGAGATGCCATGAAATATTTTTTTACCCTCATTTTCCTTTATTCGTTGAAGATACAGTTTAAGTTAAAAGAGGGACAGAATCAAAACAGAAAATAACCTCCATCAAGTAGTGTTCATAAGCCCATTTACCATAACCAGTTATTTATTCTCAAATAACACAATCACCAAAGGTCAAAACAACTTATCCTTCCTCTGTAAAAACATATGACACTGAAATGTGCCAAAAAAAAGACCCTCAGAGTCTACAGTATGATAGATCCAGGAAAGTATTAACTTGTTTAAGAGTAAGGGAGAGTG
>NW_007734028.1:8758-22489 GCF_000696425.1 Galeopterus variegatus | reverse complement strand
GTCATCATAACATATGACTTAATTTACTGCTTGAAACACAACTAAGACGCATTACAGAATAATCTTTAGGTGAGGTAATAACATGGTAATATACATTTGCAAAGTTCTACACCAAGTCACCTTTCCCTTTCCATGGCTCAATTTTCCTGTAGCATTCTCCTTCCTATGCGGCAAGTGATAAAATTTCTACAGTATATATGTCTCTGTCTTAGATCTGAACAGGTAAAAGCAGCTCAGTGTAGTAGTTCACACTGCATTTCAGTGTAAAACATGGCAGCTCTACCATGAATAACACATTACTTTAAGTACTTACCTTCTCTCTGCTACTGTGAGCAGTTAAAGACCTTTGTGCTGCCCCACGAAGAGCTGTTCGATAATTATAGAAATTGCTGGAAGGGTCCATCTGATGCTGTAGATAAGAGAGAAGATATTAATTATTTACTTCTCACCTATAGCAAGTATACAAGATCACATATTTAATTATGCATAAAAATTCAAAATAAATTAGGGAACACATTAGGAATGTGATTTATATCTCTTTTCATACACACTCGTATACATAAAACACATTAAAACACAAATGTTTTCCTTCCTAAGGTTTAGTTTATTTATACAAGCTAATGTCAGCTTCGATAATGTTAAACCTTAATCAAATTCTTTCTAGACTACTTATTGAGACTAGACCTAAATCTGAAAACTAAGCCAAAAACAGCACTAGAAAAATTCCTTGGTTTCATCTGACGGTTAGTGGGCTGGGTGATGCTAAGCCATGTATAGTGATCCGGCTCTTTGTAGTAAACTTGTTCTTTGCATTTGGTAACAAATCATTCACAAATAATTGAAAGCATACTGCTTTTCAAGAAGGAAAAAAAAATTAGATAATATGAATAAAGCATTACATAATACATCTAATGATAATTTCTAATTTGGGAGAAAACTTGGGAAAGAATACTTTCTTATTATGTCCAAAGATAGTAGATTCAAAGCACCAACCCACCAAGGTAATACTAAATTGATTATGATGCAAACACACGTGGCCTTGTGCACAATTCCCACCATCCTCAGAATTACATGGGAAGGGCTTTTTCACAGGTTAGGTAAATTTTTTGCAGGAATTGTGAGTAAATGTTTCTGTAAGGATGGGGAACTCCTCCCCTGGGACAGTGTAGATAAAGGGAGCTAGAAGACACAGGCACAATTCCCACCATCCTCAGAATTACATGGGAAGGGCTTTTTCACAGGTTAGGTAAATTTGTTGCAGGAATTGTGAGTAAATGTTTCTGTAAGGATGGGGAACTCCTCCCCTGGGACAGTGTAGATAAAGGGAGCTAGAAGACACACAGGGAAGTAAAACTCAACTGTTCAGGACCCAACTTCCATTCTGGCATACAATGTGATATGACTGACAGGTCACCATTGCCCTAGTCAATCCAAGATGGACAACTCTCTCTATAAAAGGACTAGTTTACAACCTGACTCATCTCCCCTTCCTCCAACACTAATCCCTTTCCTTTCCCTGGGTCTGGAAAGATAGATGGCTTCTTCTGCCTGATCGAGAGGCAAGATCACACAGAGGAATTCCACTTCCAGGTGTAAAATGTGGCTTAACAGCAAAACACCAGCTTCACATACCTCAAGAATGTCAAACTTCGCAGTCTTCACTTTGGCCCAAGTTTTTTTTAGTCGAGAGACTGGGCTCATATTCATGCCAGCTTCCCATTAAAACAGAGGGAGAGAAAAAAAGAAAATTGAAGTAGAGAAATAAGAACTTAACTTATACGCCTAAAAATAAGTGTTCATTACTAAGGGTAAGAGTTCTACAAATTATTAGTAATAAACTCAAATTTTATAACTTTCTTTTTGCAAATTCTCCCTAAACCCAGAAACAGCATAACTACTATCAGTTACTTTGAGCAGGGGTGAGCAAATTTTTTCTGTAAAGGGGAATACAGTAAACATTTTAGGCTTTGCAGGCCACATGGTTTGTGTCATTGTGGTGCAGAAGCAGCCATAACCTAATTATGTAGATAACTACATAAAAAAATGAGTGTGGATGTGTTCCAGTAAAACTTTATCTATGGGCACTAAAATTTGAATTAATATTATGTTCACGTTAGAAATATCATTCTTTCATTTTTTAAATCACTTAAAAATATAAAAACTATTCTTAGCTCACTAGCCATAAAGAAACCAGTGGTGAGCCAGATGTGGCCCTGAGGTTGTAGTTTCCTAAACCCTTAAACTAGAGCTTAAGGTGTCATCCATGCTTTGCCTATACTATCTCGTATATTCCTTCAGCATTCTTACAAGAATAAGCTGAAGTTCTAGGGGGTAAGAAATTTTCCCAAGGTCATCCAGCTAACAAATAACAGAGATAGATGCTCATACTGATTTGATTCCATAACCCACACTCATTCCAGCACACCGTGCCACCTCCCCTCAATGATACTTTACATACTACAGTTATTTGGGAAAATATTACCGTGGCTGTTCATAGAGAAAAGGAGTCCACCCCACCCTAAATGAGTACGTATCTATTAATTCCATGCCACCAACATTCATATTTTAAGGACCAGAAGAGGGAGACTTCTTTTGACTTGAGGTAAAATTTATATTTAGAAAAATACAGAGATCTTAAATATACAATTAGATGAAAGTTAACAAATGCATAAGTCCATGTATCACCACCCTAATCAAGATACAGTAAAACATTCCATCATCCCAGAAAGCTCCCTTGGACCCTCTTGTGGTCGATCTCCATTCCCCAGAGAAATCAGAACAGTGGTTACCTGTCACCACAGATTAGTTTTGTCTGTTCTAGAACATCATAGAAATGGAATCATACTGTATACACTCTTTTGTGTCTGGCTCCTTTTGCTCAACATAATGATTTTTAAATTATCCATGCTATTTATATGTATCAATTGTTCATTTTTATTGCTGAATAGTATTACACTGTATGAATATATCACAATTCCTTTATCCATCCACTTGTAAAGGGGCATTTGGGTTGTTTCCAGTTTGGGGCTATTATGAATAAAGCTGCTTATATACATTCTTGTGCAAATCTTTCTGTGGATATGTTTGCATTTCTATGGGGTAAATATGTAGGTGTGTAGAATTTCTGAATTACAGGGTAGGTATATGTCTAACTTTATTCTTATAAACTGCCAAATGGTTTTCCAAAGTAGTAGTACCATTTGATACTCTCAACAATAATGTATAAGAGTTCCACTTGCTCCACATTCTCAGCAATATTTGGTGTAACCAGTCTTTTTCATTTCAGTCATTCCAGTGTGTGAAACAGTATTTCACTGCAATTTTAATTTGTATTTCTCTGATGACTAATGATGTGCAGCACCACTTTATATACTAATTATCCATTAGCATGTCTTCTTTTGTGAAGTATCTGTTCAAGTCTTTTGCCCTTACTTTCATGGGATTATTTGTCTTCCTATTGATTTGTAGGACTCTTTGTAGATTCTGGATACAAATTCTTTGTCAGCTAAATCACAAATATTTTCTCCCACCCTATGGCTTGCCTTGACATTTTCTTAATAGAATTAAGACAGAAATTAAGTAATCTTCTATTACCTAGACAGTGGGCCTTTCAGATCCCTAATTTAGATGATCTTTCTATTCACTGTTTTCATGGAGTCAGTTAAATAATGAGCTGAAATTTGGCAGGTATTTTTATGGGGGAGACAAAGAGGAAATGATATGCAAACAAAATGGAAAAAGGACTTGGTGAAAGGGAAGATTTATAAGAATCAAGATTATTGAATTAAATTTGATAGATTCTCTAGCTTCAAACTGACCCCGACTCTTTTCTTCATTCTTTTATTCAATGTTTACTAAGCACCTACAATTATTTGTCACATAAACTAAGACACTTTTTAATAAAAAAGCCATTATCAATAATTATGTCTAGACAACAGGTATAATCTGGGACAACCAAGAGATATTGTTATCACACACCCTATGTTTATAGAATGAATGGAAAGAAACAGGGTCTCAGGTTAATATTCCCGTGATACAGAGGAACAAGTTTGTATACTAGAGTAATAAGGTCTGCAGGTAATAAGGATGTTTATAGAATGAATGGAAAGAAACAGGGTCTCAGGTTAATATTCCCGTGATACAGAGGAGCAAGTTTGTATACTAGAGTAATAAGGTCTGCAGGTGATAAGTAGTAAGAGCAAGGACAGTCAGAAAATATTCCAGTTTCTTAGAAATATTGTTCATGCTGATGGAATCATTTAATGTGTATTTCTATAATGTTTGTATTTCTATAATGCTTTATACACAAGCTTCCCCAATGTGTTAAAAACCCTTTATTTTGACAAATATCTCACTCATAAGCTTTTATACACAAATATTTAGCTAAGGATAAGTTAAAAGCATGCCATGAATTCTTGCATACTTAAGATTACACACACTTGCACCAACATTCTGAAATAACTCGGATTAAGAAGTACAGTTTTTATTAAGAAAACCATACTATTTGCATATTTTCAGTGAACCCAGTTCACAGGACTCATGAAACTAAAGGACATGTATCAACCAGAAAATACTCACAGATTATCGCCATCAAGGAATTAAAGTTGCCAATGTTAAAACACTCCCGAGCTACATCAATGAAATACTCAATCATTCTTGCTCGGTGTTTCTTCTTTACAGGCTACATAGAAAAAGACAATAAAGGGCAGTTACCCAGCACGTAGGCCCAACAGTTGTAAAATAAGTATGAAAAAATATTATTGAAATCTAGGAGGCATAGAAAATTCATTGTCCCACCATGCAGATTTCTGTAGCAACCAAGTAGCTGAGGCGATTAAACCATTCCACATAAGCTTCTAAGTTTCGTGTTTTTTTCCGTTCACTGTAGCAACTCTATAGAGAAAGCAAAGAGAACAGATGAGTTGGAGAAAAAAAGAACGTATTAGGCTCTCATTTCATCCAATATAGGCCTATATTCTTAATTCATGGATTAGGAAATCTTTCAAGAATGAGAGAGAGGGGGGAAAGGGAGAGCAAGAACCATGAACATTCCTGATTATCCTTACGGAAATATCAAAATCTCTTAGAGCAGTCCAGTGAAACCCCTGAGGCCCAGAATGTACTCTGATGCATTAGGAAAAGTGCCCTTCTCTCCCCTCCCAGGAAACTAAGTTACTCTCAGTGGGACCTGTCCTCAAAAGCATAATTCAAAGGAAGGGTTTTTGCTGCATTCTACAACAATCTTGACTGATTAATGCGGTGCAAATACCAGTTCCCATCAACACAGCAAGGAGAGGCTAAGAGTGCAGAGAACCAGACACTTTCTCCTAAAATTAAGTCATAGGACAAAATTTTGGAGCATCACGTAGCAAGAAACTAAATATCTTCCTAGGTAGATAAATGGAAGTCTACACCATCAAGGTTTTTGGTAGGGTGAGTGACAGACTGTTCAAAAGCAAGTTAATCTCATCCTGGAGTCCAAGGCCAAGCTTGAAGAGGTTAATTATACCCCTCTTTCCTTCCTTCCAAAAGAAACAAACAAAAATGTCCACTAGCCTCTATTGCAAAACATATTCTTCACTTCCCGTAATGAGAGAAACTACTCTAAGGCCGGAAAACAGCTGTTGCCCCTACTCCCAGAGGGGGGCTTTCATCAGTGGGTGAAGCAGTCTTTGCCTAACAATTCAAAATACTTCTAGAGGTCACTGGTGAAAAAAATTCTTATATGTGTACACTGATTTTACAGTCGATGCCCAGTATTATTTTCTTTACATGTGGGCTTCACCCAGGCAATAAACCTGTCATATAAGAGATTTACCTTAAAATAAGAGGCAAAGCAGTCAAGACCCTTGCTCAGCAAGCTGGATGTGCATCCTGTCTTTCCTGCCCTGCTATTGTTGAATCATGAGCAGAGCATTCTCTTTTATTGTCTTTCTGACTTAATCTGCTAAAACCATTATGCTTTTATCTCCTACCTTCATCACCACAAATGCCTGCATCTACTTGCTGCAAAAGTCTTATTAAATTTCCCAATAAGGAGGAAGGAGAGGCTAAAATTAGCGATGGGGTAAGAGTATTGTAAAGGCACAGAGACCTAGCTCAAGAAAGACTGCAGTGAATCAGACATGGCTAATGGAAAAAAAAAAAAATTCTGACTTGAAAACCTAAAACAGAATTGTTTCGGAGCTGACCTCTGGGTAGACCCATTACCTTGTCATTGTCCAAAGGGTCCTTCTGCACAAATGCCTGAACAAATTCCTCTGGCCCAATATAATTAAGCCTTTCCTGAAACACAAATCCAACAGGTCAACATTACTAAAGAAAATAAAAGAAATGGACTGTCACCTCCTTCTACTGACTTTTGGTATCACCCTCATTTTTAAATGCAGACTATAAAATAAGCCTTTAACCCCAAATTCATCTTCAAGGTCTGAACAGAGTCAACTTTCTGCTTAGGTCAGTGTTCTTCAAAATAGTAAAAGACTGAGCAAGTTATGGAAAAATTAATTAGAGATGGAAGATGAGGAAGGTTAATAAACTCTTTGCTCTTCAGTTTTGATTAGTATTTATTTACAAGTGAATTCCCAGAATATATGAGAAGCATCCACATTCAAATGCCTAAACAAAGCATGTTGTGGCTCTTTGTAGATTATTTCCCATTTGGGTTATTCTGACCTCTTGGGTGACATTACTGCTGACAAATACATTGTGTGGTTGTCAGAGCAAACCAGATCTGTGGTCGGAAAGGACAAGGATGACAGCAGCCTTACCAGCTCGATGTGAGTCAGCTGCTGGGCCAATGTGTAGGGGTCACTGCAGACGGTAATGATATCCCTTTGTATGGACTGTGGCTTGGTCTTGAGAACTGTGAGCCGATCTGTGGATGAGGAGCTGATTTTTGCCAGGACTTCCTCATACTGGCTGAGAGCAGCAAGCTTGCGGATCAGACACTGCATCATCTGCTGGACGTTCTTCCGGTATGTCTGCTAGAGAATAAGTGAAGCATTACATCCTCGCTCTGAAGGTCTGTTTCCACCACGATGCAAAATCAGAGACTATGTCCTTACATGATTTTACCTTGACATTGGAGAATCAGCTTGGTTCAGAGCAGCTAGCCCTCACAGTTTAAAAGAGATACATACTAAAAGACACACATATGTACAAGGTGTCTTTTCAGACCTGTAAGGCTTAGTTCTTTTCTCAGGTTGCTAGTACGAGTACCATGCAGGCTGGACCATGAACACACTGCAATGGTGTCAGGTTAGCTATTGAGAGAATACAGTATAATAAGTACCACACATAACTAAATGTTTTCTGGGCTGGCATATAAATGTAGCTGTTTACTTTTGGTGGGTTAAAATACATTCATCACATATCAAAGTATCCTTTTCCTAACACTTTTTCTTTAGGGCAACTTTCTCTATTTCTCCATTCCTATCATTCCCCACCTCATTAGTCTAAGGACATAAGACAACTACCTAACAGAAATACACCGTTATTCTAACTCACTCCCAACCACCTTCCTGACTTCCACATATAACATGGGCTACCATGAGGAAGCAGTGGATATTCGTTTTTGGCATCTGACCTCCACTTGGCTCACATCAGTTTCTTTTGCATTCATGAGTCAATGCTAACGTTCACAAACAAACTCTGCCATATGGCAATTCTCCCCAGAATGCTACCAGCAAGTGCCACCTTGCTCACCACTTCATTATGCCACAGCCATATTCTTAAGAGAAATTGGTTTAAAAGCATTGCATGTATTATAGTTGGTGTTGTCAGCACCACGCTCAGCCAGTGAGCGAACCGGCCATCCCTATGTGGGATCCGAACCCGGGGCCTTGGTGTTATCAGCACCGCACTCTCCCGAGTGAGCCACGGGCCGGCCCAACCACAGCCATATTCTTAAGAGAAATTGGTTTAAAAGCATTGCATGTATTATAGAGAAGAGTCAACCTCTTCACTTTTAAAACACTTAAGGCAAAGAAATGACTTTACAATCAATCAAAATCCCTAAGGTACAGTTATCATGATAGAAGTTATGAGGTTATTTTAGTTTTCCATCTCTAGCCAAAAATTCCCAAACAACAATGATCCTTGTAGGTGAATTGTAATGTCTGTGTCAGAGAAAGGCACTCAGGCTGATCCAAGACTAACAGGGGCCTTAGGTTAATAGCTCCAATGGAGGAGAGTCCCAGTCCCAGTGAATTTGCAGATGTAGAAAGGCCTAAGTTTATGCTTCACTGCCTTTTTAAAAAGGTACCACAATATCATTTCTGAGGTTAATTATCTGAAAATTAAGTAGCATTTTACCTACAAGTATAAGAACCACACACACACACACACATTTTACAGAGGCAATTTGGTTTAACAGTGCATATCACAAAAACCTAAATGAAGAGATATTTGCATATGAGGAAAATTACAACACATCTGTACATGGTTAATTCTCACAAGGCATAAAAGCATACAAATCATCCTTTTTCTTGTCTTCTTCTCTACTTGTCCATATATACTCAACTGAAGTTCTTTAAATGGGCCCATCGAATGATTTTTCTTTTTCTCTACATTCACAGCCCACCTTAAAATCTCTAATGAAATGCCTAAGAGTTAAAAAACTGAACCTTCAAAAAGCCTATCTTCCACACAGCATTATCAGTTTAGAAGATGCTATCTATTTGATAATATGCTTGTCACTCAAGGAAAATGCCTTTTTCTTCAGGATTCCAAACTGTTCAAGGCTAACTTGAGGGCTGTTTTTTAAATTCCTCATCCCTATTCCCCTGCCTATTCTACATTCATAGCCTTGAGTTACATTAAACATCTATGAACCTAAAATGTTTTCTCCAGTCTTCCTTCTGTCCCAAACCTCATAACAAATGCCTGTATCAGTTAGACACTACTTCTAAAAATTATGCAAATATTTCCCAGTATATGACGCAGAATATTTAATAAACACCTCTTGAAGGTATTTAGTTACAGCATGTACTATACAGAGTAGAAAATACATGTTATAAAGCTGAAGTTTCACAATTATCAAAGACTCTTTACAAGAGTAACCCACAACTGTCATTATGTTACTACATAGTTTGACGTGGATAGGAACTTATCTTCTATGTTAAGTCTTTCTGAGAATATTCCTGAATTTTCTGCATAAACAATTGACTTGTTTGTTTCCAAAAGAATAGTCTTTAAAAAACAAACAAACAAAAAAAACCCACATGGCCCAATCCAAACTGGACTACTGTGCAGCAGCTGAAAGAAGACACTGCTATCTGAACTGACAAGGAAATGTTGCCAGGGCATATTACTGAGTAAAAAAAAGCAAGATAAAGAACACTAGGTCAGCACACACATGCACAAACTGTATACACTACTCTTACGGATGTGTGTGTGTTATGTGCATGAATACATATACACAAAGCAGCAGCTCTGCAAGGATATACACCAAACTGATGACCATTGTTACTTTTAAGAGAGAAGTAGGATTGATGGAAGTTTTGAGTAACTTCTGCTCTGTGTGATTTTTTTTTAAATAATGAGAATATATTCCTATATTAATTTATTAAAAATAAAACTTTTAAAAACTTCCCCACAGAATGGGATTTCTTGGATAACATACGTAGGAGACGTGTAAGACAGTTCTTTTCACTCAAAGAAGCCACCAGCAGCTCATCTTAAAACATCTGTTATTCTATGTCTCAGCAGCTACTCCACGCGTGTTAGCATTCCTCCATTATGTCTCTTTTCCCCACCCCTTCCTAGGATCCCCACAGAAAATACTTTGATCAGAAATTACCACTTCTCTTCAGGTCCCCACCTGAGGGTACCAGCTGAGAAGCAATGTGTGCAAGAAACAGCTGAACGGGGACAGCCTGTGACCTGGGTCCCACCCCAGAGATTCTGATAGAATTGCTTCGAGGTGCAGCCTGGGTAACATGATGTAAATGCTCCTCAGGTGATTCTCATACACAGCGATGTGAGAAAACCAATGCTCCACTACCATATCTGGTGAAAGATTTTTATTCTGCCAGGTAAAGAAATGGATTTTTAAGGGAAGTGGAGAAATGTACAGTCAGCTTGCTACTGAGAAAAAAGCAACAGCAAAATATAAGGGAAAAAATGTACACAACACGGGAGAAAGCTATTCAAATAACAACTAGCGTGTATGTGAGACAGTGAGGGAGACACAGAGACAGACAGAATGTGTGACCTCTTTTAAAAGTTTCCTGCTGCCATTGACTCCATTTGAGAAATCAAGCTTTGTGTTTTTAAGCATGATTCCTCACTGAGTCATGAATTGCTAAACATGTACTTATTCTTTTTTATAACTTCAAATGCCAGTGACAGTAATTACCTGGCAAATAAAGACAGAAGTTCTTATTATAAAGACCAGCCCCTTAAGCAAGAGAAAATTGCATTCTCCCCACTATAGTCATTTGTCGTGTAATTCAATCATTAGTTTTATTTCATGTTTCTTGCAGAAGTCCTAATAAACTACCTCATTTTGGGCAAATCCATCGAAGGAAACATATTAAGCCAAATTATGTGGAACTGTCCTAGCAGATTCAGGAGAACCTGACTGAATTACATATAGGACACACCTGGATTCATTGACTGCCAAAAAGAAAAAAAAAAAAAAAAAAAAAAAAAGTCCCTAAAGTCCCAGGCAAGAAGCAACTAATCCAAGACCACATTCCTTCCAGTGGAGGGAAAACTTTTTTCCCTATTCCAGTAACTGACTTCATTCACTCATTCATATATTCATTCAAACACTACTGAGAGCCTATTAAATGTCAGGCACTGAGCCAGGAGTTAAGGATACCACGGCGAGCAAAGACAGCACACCATGGAGTCTAGTGGGGGAAAACAAGCAATCAAAAAACAATTAATTACTAATCACAGAGTGCTATGAAGGCAAGTGTACTGAAAAGAATAGGAGGAGCGTGTAGTCATAGCTGGGGTGGTGAGGGAAGGTCTCTCTGAGAGACACTTAAGCACATGACAGATAAGGAGCCTGACAAGCAAAAAACTGGGGAAAGAAAGAGTATCCGTCATACAATTTTAGAGCTAAAAGGAGTGTTAACACATGGCAGTTACCTCTATAATTTACAGAGATGAGAAAGGAGCAAGGAATTTAGGGGACCTGCCAAACCACACTCAGATCAACCAGCTGCCAACTGTGAACCTGATTTCTGAATAAGGGATAGAAGCAGACAAGGAAACATTGCCCTGTAAAATCCAACCTGATCAAGGCAGGTGACATCTCTCCACCCAACTCTTAGTTTAATCAGCTCCTCAGACAGACTTGGCTTATCTTCTCATCTCCACTTTTCATGCTCAAAACCATCTGAACTTCTCAAGGTTTATGAAGAATATGTTATTAACACAGGAGTGGTGATAAGAAGCCAGGGTTAGAAGTCTGTGTGGCCCTTTGCTCAGTTCTACCCAACTCTTGAATGGCTTGATCCTGTTAAACGGAAAGATCAGATTTCTGACCAAAAACAAATAGAACTGATCTCCCGCTTTGACTCCCATGAAAAGAAGAACCAAAAGCTATCTAACTGGCATTTTCAAAACACTAGTATTTTATCTAAAAAGAAAAAAGACTGTAAGGTGTTTCTTCTGAAAAGAACCAAGTTATAATTTCTAAAAAAAGGCAATAGAGGGAGGGTGAACTGACTGACACAAGACATTAAGCAGCTACATACAACTCAACTGAAATAAAGAACTGACTAACCCAGGTCTCAACCTTCATACAAGAAAAAGCCCTTATGATGTCACTAATCTTTTGAGCAGCTTGTCATAAACTGTGGTCACTGAGCCAGTATTGACCCTGCCAAGTACCCCAATAGCTAACATCTCTAATACAAGATTTGCTACAAAACTGCAATATGATGCTTAACTTTTGCCTTTGTGAGTGAGAACCTATCAATTCTTTCTCACCTGACTAGAACCTATAACAGACAAACTGACAAAATGATTATAACAGTCATACCTTGCAAAATAACTCAGGAAACAACTCATTCATCCTTGTAGAAATGAGCACCGGGGTTCAATATAATGTCATAAAGTAAGAGTAAAAGGGTTAATTCCATTTTTCATGAGTAGAATATAATACAGGAAAGCCAGGTACAAATTTTTCAAGTGCTAACCATATAATTTTATTCTGCGTTTTTTGAGTAGGGGGAATGGCATTAAAATGTATTCACAAGAATTAGGCAGAATAGATAGGGTATCTTGTTACATTATCTGTACAGCACACCAATGAATGACTGAATATCCTCATTATGAGAATGAGAACTCATTCTCCAGAAAGGTTATTATAACAAGAAAATGCATTTTAAGATGAATGAAACAAGACATCACTGCAACTGCCAAATGTTTTGTCTACCTTTTTCTATGTGAAAATGTTGTATCTGTGCCTAAATAACTTGTTGCCAGAAGCTTACCAGCAATATAGAAACTACAGAGACATCCTTGCCTAACAAGCCTCAACACAGACTTCCAGCCCTCCAGGCCTGCTTCAAAGAAGATAACCATGAATTTGTCACAGCTAGTTAGCTCTTATCAAAAGCTCTATTGAGGGAAGTGATATTTATGGAAGATTATCTAATATACTTACTTTTAAGCTCCTCCTACACTAGGTCCTACTCTTGAATCAATTTCCGAGCACCAGAAGACTTGGATTATTTTCTCTGACTTTTCCTCCTCCCCCAAAGAATTTCCTTTGCTAATTTACACATTAATTTATGGCCACAGCTTTTATCAAGGAGCATTTGTTGTAAACACTATACAGAGGAGTTTCCATGACCTCATTTATGCCCCNAGCACCAGAAGACTTGGATTATTTTCTCTGACTTTTCCTCCTCCCCCAAAGAATTTCCTTTGCTAATTTACACATTAATTTATGGCCGCAGCTTTTATCAAGGAGCATTTGTTGTAAACACTATACAGAGGAGTTTCCATGACCTCATTTATGCCCCTGTAAAAAGTCCCTCATAAGAAAGTTCTTTAAATTTTCATTTTATGCCCTAAAGAGTAAAGTATGCTTTCTTTTTCTGAGAATTATATAGCCAACTGTATTTCCCTTTTACCTAGAACTTAAATTCAAACCACAGCAGTCCTGTCCTATTCTATTGGCTCTCAACATCAGCATATTTCTTTTCTATTTTTCATGGCCCAGATAGTCTATTTCTAGTTATGATTTATTAATACACTACTTGTCATCTGTTAACTTTACTTTANTTTAGAAGGAAGGAAGAAGGAATGAAGTAAGGTTAAAATACATGTGCAACATGTGCATGAATCCTGTGCACAGACTGACATGAACACGCCCTCAAATCAATTTCATAAAACTCTAGATCATCCTTTCAAGTGGGATGGTATAATCATCTCCATTTGACATACCAAACAGACCAATATGCTATGTAGAGGGCTTGCCCAAAGGCAAAACAGAAAGAAAGCAGTGGACATCCTGATGCATAATTCAGCACCTTCTCCTATCGAGGCTATGCCTGGGAATTCCAGTGGCTATGCAAAAGTCAGGTTACCAACCTCCTCGCCACTGGCTATATGGTGAGCCAGATCTTTTAAGTTTCTCATCATTCTTTCATCCCGAAAATCATAAGGAAATGTTTCCGTCCATTCTGTCAGGAGTTGAAGGATTTTAGGTGCAATTTTTCTTATCTGGTTCTAGAGAGAAAAAGCAAATCAAATTCAGTGATA
>NW_007734028.1:4963-7399 GCF_000696425.1 Galeopterus variegatus | reverse complement strand
AAAAAAAAAATTGTAAAGTTCAAAATGTACCATTACCTTATCACCATCAGGATCACTTAGTCTCTGGTGCTCAACACATAAGTGGCAAACTTTGGCCATTAGTTCATATGGATGCATAAATAACCGAGAGCTGAGTAGGAAGGTAAATATGTACGTTCTCTGTGGCAAGAGAAAAAATCATCAGGGTTACATTCTCTCTGAAATTAATATCTTCCCTATATAATATACATCTTATTACATTAAGTTCTCTTGATCAAAGTTAATATGCTGCTGTTTCAAAAGTAATGCCTATTAGCAGTAAAACAGTGTAAGATGGATTTCTCCTTTACCTTCTAATGTATCTTTTCCCTTAAACAATACTAAAAACAACAGAAGTCCAGGATAAATTTGGCTCCTGAAATTACTCAGAGCACATTTTCACATCCATCCTCAGGGAGCCAGGATACCAGGGCACATAAGTCACTCTAGTAAAGAAGAATGAAATTTACTCCAGAGAGATAAATCTAACTTAAATATACCACCCATACAGAATCTGGTTCTGTGTCCAAATATTATGGTAACTCAATGAAGGGCGCACACACACACACACAGACACACACACACACACACACACACACACACACACGAACGACCTCCTTCCCCCTACCCACATTCGGCTCAAGAATTCTCCAGTATCCAGTGTGGTACACTGAAGTTTTTGTGCCAGAACATTCAAAGGCAGGCTTTCAAGTAACCTATTTACTTGCTCAAGGGCTAAGTCATTTGATAAAGCACAATACAACACTATATACTTTTCTTTAACCACATTGTCTCCCAAGAAGCCAGTAATGAAGTAGTGCTTATGTGTTACAATAGTTTCAGACTTCCAATGAAAAGAGAAATTCCATGTGGTTTTATTTTTTCCTTAGGCGCCTTTAGTAGCTCATAAACACTTATAGGGCTAAACAAGGGATTCCTTTTACTTTTGATTACAAGTTTTCCCTGTGTGGCAACACATTTGAAAATGCTACGTAATAAATCACACACAGAGAGATAACTCAGTAAGAAACATTATGGTGAATTACAGTGGCAAGCACAAACTATCCTTTGCACACCAAGATTATTATTACATTTATAAACACAAATAAATGCAGTCTCTAGATATGTTCATGAAATCTTTATCAATAACCAGCTGCTCAGTAAATTTTGTTGTAAGCTGAATGCCACAGGGGCAGCTGTAGCACAGGGAAGGGGGAAAAAAATCACCTGCCTGAGAAAGAAAACCTCTTTTGATTGTTGATGTTGGGAGTGAAACCATGAGCAATACTCAACTATGAATTTCAGTTTTCTCCTCTCTACCCTCTTGAAATTACTGTAAAGACTGAGAAATATATAACAAATTCCCTAGGTTAGAAAGTACTATCTATACAAATATAAGTCGTCAAGTTAGAATAAAAGCAAACATGTCATCTGACGTCCAACCAATAAAGATTTTCATTTTGAGTATAAATCTTGCTCTCTCTTCCCTGTACTTTCCCTGGCTACATTCATTTTTCTCAGCATAGTGATGGTCTTGAAAACAAAAAAGACATTAAATATTCTGGGAGCATCCAATGTTCTCTGACATTTCCATTTAAGGACCAAGTTACATGCACGAATCAAGGCTACAGACACTTCATTTTTATGGTATTGGACTCCCTACAATGTTGTTCCTAACCTGAAAAGAAACTGATATGCAGACTACACCAAGATTCAATCCATACCCAGGCTCGATCTGATCTCAAAGTACTTAATAATCAATATGCAATTTCTTATTAGAAAAATTCCTAGCAACCCAGATATAATTCTGTAGTATCTACAGTCCCTGCCTACTATATTATAATTTCTGCTCAATACTAAGGATGTGTTTCAGAGGAACATGAATACCTACATCTGGATAGTAATCCACATTAGGTACTAAGTGCTGGATGAGTGCTTCCAGAGATCCGGAGAGGAGGTTGTTGTCATGGTAATACAACCCTCCACAGCTGTCCTCTGCAGACTGATAGAGGTTTCGGTTGTAACCACTACTGTCAAACATTGCTGAAAAGGGAGGAGTCTGAGGCATGCTTTCCTAAAATAAATAAAAAAGAAGAAAACATGGTCAGTAACATGTAGTACAAAATGAAAAGTAAGCTTTAATAGGTACTAAACTTTATTTAATACTAATGAGGAAACAAGGAATTTATCCTTTTTTTTTTTGAGACTGGCCGCACCACGCTCAGCCAGTGAGTGCTGCGAGCGCACCGGTCATCCCTATATAGGATCCGAACCTGCGGCGGGAGCGCTACTGCACTCCCAGCGCCGCACCCTCCCGAGTGCGCCACGGGCTTGGCCCGAAACAGGGAATTTAAAACAAAATAGTTTAGGTTCTGACACAATATCAGAACCCATACAAAACCTAATTGCTCTTTGAGT
>NW_007734028.1:0-4159 GCF_000696425.1 Galeopterus variegatus | reverse complement strand
AAGTCAGGTATTTTCCTAAAGTGAAAACGTGTAAGCCTTCAAATTTGGTTGGGAAAAATTATAAAACACTTAAGAGATATCAACTAGCTTTGGACATACTGGGAGACAACCCAAACTGAAGTTGAGAAAACTAATTTGTGAAAGAGGCCCAGAATTAAAGGACAACATATGTGTGTTTATACATGTGCATATGTATCAACAGATTTAATGCTGACTCCCCAGCTTTCACTGGAAGATCAGATGCTGTTGATTTTCACCCCTTTGTGTCAAATTCTCCATGGGGTGGAGGTGAGGAGGGTTGTCTAAAGCCTCAGTTCTCAGTAAACATGCAGGCTAAGAAGGCACCTGATTCAGGAACAAGGAGTACTGTGACAGTCCCAAGATAAGTTGCTCCTCTCCATCTGGGTGTTTTGCAACTCACAATGCTCTTGTGAGAGAGTGCCAGGTAGAAGCCAGAGGCTATTAAGTTATTACTTGGATTCCTAGGGACAGAGGGCTGGGCTCAAGTTCTGGCAGCATGTCTGGACAATGGAGGCATTCAACAGCTGCCAAGACCAGGGTTTCAAAGGCAAACAATGAGGAAGCCCAGCTCCAGACATTGGACTGACAGGGATAGGGCATGTGGAGGCTGCAGGAGGACACAACCTGGGCTAATCCTTCTTTTCAAGAAGCCAAAGGATATGTGCATCTGAATGGGGGAGGGGTCTGGAGCCCTGTCTGAGGAGTCACAGTCACTCCGCCGGCATCTGATCCAGCTACAGCTCATGGGGGCACAGAGTAACACAACATGTGCACGTGCTTTGGCAGGAGGCAGCCAGGAGTGGAGTGGTGGGAACGAATCCATTATAAAGCCAACCTGAAAGGTGAAAATGGCATTCAGGAAAGCAAGCACCAAGAAAAATAAATAGAAAAAAGTTTCATCCCTGTGTACTCTATCCCATCCACAAACCAGTGCTGATGAAGAATTTAAAGGGATCCATGAAAAAATAACCGCAAATGGGAAGACAGCTATTACTGAGAACCACTTTATCCAGGGGGATTTGTCACTACCAGCGTCATCGTCGTCATGTCTCTCACTTAGGTAGGACACAATCGTAACAGCCAAAGGATCAGGATACACGGGATCTAACATTAACATAAATGCTCTGCACACCGCCTTAGTTGGTGAGACCTCACACACAGGAACTGTGGTTAAATGAAAAACTCAATGTTAATACTAAATAAGGCAATGGACAAAGTACATTTCTTTCCTCTCCAGATTGCCAGTTTTCTATTAGTACAATTCATGAGCAATATAATCGCTGCAAATGGGTTGTACTTGGTTGGAACAAAAACAGCCAATCTACCCTTGCCCTGAGAAACTCAGAATGTCCCCACACTGGGAGGCCAGGACCTGAGATGAAGCACCTAAAAGTTACTTGTGATAACTCTGAAGAAAACCTCTGCCTGCTGCCTGGATTTGGTTGCCTCTGGCTTTAAAAAGCCTTAGATGTTATAACTGCATAGTGTCCCTCACATACAGAATGAAGAGTGGAACACACTATTATGCCCTTGCAGGCCAGATTGTTTTTCTGCCAGGAACCATGAATTTTCCTCAACTTCTCCACTTCCTCACAGCTATCGAAACTATTCTAATAAAGTGCTTTTGGAAGATGGCTGGCCAGGATTTAGGAATTCCAGAAAATCTGAAAATGATAAATATTCGAGAGGACCACAGAAATCATGTGGTCCATAAAATGGAAAATAGAGTTCATTTCACTTTCTAACTGCAGTCAAGTACAAGTGGCTGCCTAGGGGCCTGAGGATGAATGAGAAAGATCTGGAGGCTATGTGTCCTAAGGGATTGGCAATGACTGCAAGACAGTCTTGGAAGAAGCCAAAGCCCATATGTCATCACAATCTGGTCCATTCTTGTTATAAACATGCAAACTGAGACCCAGGGAAGTGAACTGAAGTGGCCAGGCTAAGAAGACACAGCAACGGGGCCTAGCACAAAGTGAGTCAGGTGGAGCGCCCCTAAATCTTGTACCCCTGCTGACTTGGGCTTATTAGCAGTAAGCACTAACCCACAAAATGATCATGGGTCACTCAGAGTTCCCTTTGTACTTAATGTAGAGTGGACAAGGATTCAGATCTGGACAAGGATTCAGATTTAATGAAGTCCTAATTCTGGTACCCCCAGCCCCCATCCCCAGGTATGTTGTTCACCTGTTAATTTGGTAGAGTGGACAAGGATTCAGATCTGGACAAGGATTCAGATTTAATGAAGTCCTAATTCTGGAACCCCCAGCCCCCATCCCCAGGTATGTTGTTCATCTGTTAATTTATTTCCAATTTTGCTCATCTCTTCCAAAATCCTAAATTATAACAAAACTACCTATCTTCTTTACAGCAAATTTCTTCTCAGAGCATTATTGTTAGAGCAATGGCAAAAGGCTTTCTTATTATTCTTTGGAAATGTATCACTCACAGGATTTCTTTAAAGAGGTACAAAATATGAACACTTAGAAAATTCCCTCCAATAAGGCACTAAAAGAAAATACCGCAAAAGCAATGGAAACCAAATCAAGGTGAATTAATTGGGATTATAGCTTATTGTACTTAAAAATAAATTGTACGAACAGAGTGTGTCACAGGTCATTTTTTGTCTTTTAATTACCCCAAAGTTATGTTGCTTGCTCATCAACTGATTTCATTTTCCCATGAGCTACCCTAATTGTTGAACTTGCACACAGCAACAACCAACTGCTAAGACTCAAGTCACTGCAAAAGACCCCAGCACTTACTTATGCACAATGGTCATATTTTTCTACCTTGCCTACTCAAGACAGCATCTTTTCAATTCCTGAAGCCTTCTTCCTTTGTCAGCTGTACACTCATCTCACTGTGTGATCCTGTGTGCCGGAGAAGGCCTTCACATTCCACAGGCCTCGACTTCTCTGAATTCCCTCTCAAGGTCCTTCTGAGATCCATGGTGTGCAAGCCTCTGAGAATTTCATCAGCTCCCATTTGTGTAGCGGTTTACTAACTACAAATGCCTTTCTGGAGTTTACAGCCACTCCATCTGGCACCCTCATCTTTTTTTGACTTCATAAGAAGCTGAGGTTCAGAAAAACTGTAATTTGTTTGGTGTTACACACGGAGTAAGGGACGGATAGGGTATGGTTTCAAACCTGGGTCTTCAGATTTTAGGTTCAAAATTTATTACACTACATCATGTTATACTGTAAATGGTCTTCTTTGAACTTCTAATGTTTAACCATAAAATGAAAAGCCTCTCAGTCTATCCCAAATGGTAGGTTATTAGAATAATTCATATGTTTTACATGTTCTGCATAAATCTTTGCTCCAAAGACACAGTAACACCATTAGTTACCCTTATTAAAAACTCACACTGTCAACAGCAGAATTTACGCTACTGACCTTTGCAATCAAAGCAAAGTCACATCTAGACACAGAGATTTGAGATTCTATTACGCACTTTTAAAAATATTTTTGTATCTTTAAAACTGGGATGCCTGTAAACTGTCACATGATAAGAAAACATACTAAATGACAGTTTTTTAAGCAATATAGGAGATAACACAGCATCTTACAATGGATGGCATCTTAGATTCAATGAAATACAGTAATATTGGCTCATACGTACTTTATAGATTTCCAGCAAAAAAATTTAATGAGACGAATGATCAAAAGAAAAATCATAGGTCATAGTATTCATCACTTATTTTTGGACACTCTCTAACAAGTGGCCACTCTAGCTGTTTTCTGAAGGATCAACTGCCTGTGTAATAGATGCATTTGATAAACATGAAAACAGTCAGCAGAATGGTACGGAAAGTACTGTTTGTGAAACATATTTTAAATACCTAAGAAGATAAACATAGTAGTTTGTTTTCTCTCAAGTATCTTCATTGCTATTGCCTGCATCAAAAGGTACTGTTTGCTCAGTACTACTCAGATCTGATGGCTAGGTCTTCAGTTCTACCTGCTTCTGGAATTGAAACATGAGGCCCAGAATATTAAATATTGGTGTAGTTCTTACTAACAAAATAAATCCAATACTCAACATATGAGACATGAGAATCCAGAGAAGCTTTTATCCCTGGACTATTAAGTCTAGAAATCACTTGCTAATGATTTCTCTAGGGGAAGAAAG
>NW_007734027.1:100834-101314 GCF_000696425.1 Galeopterus variegatus | reverse complement strand
GAACAGTGTCATTCATGTCTGTATTCTTATTGATGTTTTATCTGGTGGTCCCATCTACTAAGAAAGGAGTGTTATAATTGTCCAACTATAGTTGTAGATTTTTTGTGTTTCTTGATCAGTTCTGTGGCTTTTTTAAAAATGTCTTTTGAGGCTTTGTTTTTAGGCACATACATATTTATACTCATTATAATATCCTAGTGTAAGATCCATTTATTATTATGAAAGGTCTCTATCAGTGGTAATACATTTAATGTTGAAGTTTATTCTGTCTGGTAGTATGATCTCAACTTCAGCTCCTTGTTTTTAGAATTTGTATAGCATACTTTTTGTTTTCTCTCCTTTTACTTTCAGTCAGTGTCTTTATATTTAAAATGTGTCTCTACGGTTAGCATATTGCTGAATCTGTTTTTGTCTGTTTCTCTGTTTAATCAAGTCTCACAATCTCTGCCTTTATTTAAATATTTACTCAATTTACAGTAA
>NW_007734027.1:98541-100387 GCF_000696425.1 Galeopterus variegatus | reverse complement strand
TCATCTGCAAAATGTTTTCATGTTCCTCAAATAAAATTTGTACTTGCCAAACACTAAATCCCTATTTTCCTCTACCTCAAGCCCTGGCAAGCACTATTCTGCTGTCTACATCTATGTATTTTTCTACTTTAGAAACCTCATCTAGGGGGCTGGCTCCGTGGTGCACTAGGGAGAGTGCAGTGCTGGGAGCGCAGCAGCGCTCCCACCGCGGGTTAGGATCCTATATAGGGATGGACGCTTGGCCGGTGTGCTCACTGGCTGAGTGTGGTGCGGCCGGTCACAAAAAAGACAAAAAAAAAAAAAGAAACCTCATCTAAGTGCAATCATACCATATTTGTTTTCTCATGACTGGCTTATTTCATGTAGCTTAATGTCTTCAAGCTTCATCTATGTGGTAGTACTTTCCAGTTTTTTCTTACTTTGTACACATACACCACCTTTTGTCTATTCATTCATACATGGGTGGATGCTTGTTTGGCCATTGTGGGTAATCGTTCTGTTAACGTGCAGCTGCTAATGTCTGGTATAGTTTCAGCTTTCACTTCTTTTGAGGCTATACCTAGGAGTAAAACTGATGGGCCACATGATACTTCTATGTTCAGATATCTCCATAATGTCTTCCACATTTTACATTTCCAGCACTAATACATTAACGTTGCAGTTTCTACACTTCCTACCCAACTCTGCTTTTGTTTTTTTCTTTTTGTATAGGCCATTGTAATAGATGTAAAGCAGTAGTTTATTGTGGTTTTGATATGCATTTCTCTAATGACTAAGTTATGTTGATCATCTTCTCATGTGTGTATCAGCAATTTGTATGTCTTCTTACGTGTATTTTAAAAATTTTCTTGTTTTGCTTTTAATTGTTGAATTTTAAAATATATATTCTGAATATCAATATCTTATGATATATGTTTTCCAAATTTTTCACCATTATATTTGTTGTCACTTAACTCCATTAATTGTGTCATTTGATCCAGAAAATGTTCTAATTTTATGCAGTTTTACTTATTTTTGTTGATGTTCTTGTGTCTTGTGTAATATTGATTAAATTATTGCCAGCTCCAAAGTTATGCAGCCTCTCCTCTATGCTTTTTCTTAAGTGAGCCTTTAAAATGTATTACAATTTGATATCATAATATAAAATATGAGATAATTGTTATTCATTCATTTAGACACTGATATTTGATCAAAATTTTGACAATCCATGTTTCCAAATACAGTACCATGTTTGTGCTCTAATGACTTTAGTCCTTTTAAAGTTCCAGATGCTGTTGGCTAAGCAAGTTGCTAAGACCAACCCACAGTTGAAGAAAATTAGTTTTTATCCCAATGGTAGGAGTGGGAAAGAATTTGTGGCTGCCTTTAGTCTATCACATATGTCATTGTTTCATTTTGAACAACATATATTCTCAATTCCTTTCACATTTCTTGTTTTATTCACAATTTGTTGAGGAGTGTATTATTTAATGTTTGAATATTTCAGGCATATCTGAATTTCTTTTTCTTTTTGATTTTTAATTTTATTTCATTTCAGAAAATACGCGTTGTGACGTTTCTGTCTTGAGCCTTGTTTTATTACAACACAGGGCGGGAAGGGACCCCGGACCAGCCGGCGGTAACCTCTTGTGGGGCTGAGCGGGATGATGAGTGTCGCAGGCCCGATCCCCTCTGCGCTTCGGCCCCGGGGACAAAGAAAGAACACCGAGCCAGGAGAGCGGTCAAAGCCGGAACTCTGTTTATTACAGCAAGCAGGGGTTTTTATAAGGTACCAGGGGCGGGGGAGCTCTTATCCAATAGGGAGTTGACACACTGCTACCCGGGAGGAGGGGTGAGGACAAGGCAG
>NW_007734027.1:81051-96059 GCF_000696425.1 Galeopterus variegatus | reverse complement strand
TATATCATCAACTGCTTTGCCCACATTCAAATTTTCCCCATTCAACTCCCAATGTGTCAGGTTGTCAAACCAGGATTTAATAAAGAAGCAGAATTTCACATGCTGTCACCTGAGTAGAGACCAGTATGGACCACCAGGTCCTGTGTACAGGCAGCAGGAAATGAACAAAACTTCCTCCTTTTGTTTGTAAGGGACTGGAGCTGAGGCCTGTGGAAATGTGGTCTCTTCCTTCAGTGACGTCACCAGCAGACCATGAGAAAAGAGCTTTCATATTTCTTGTGCACATGTGCTGCTTCACCCATTCTCACCATCTTCTGCTGGGGCATTTCAGACCCTGCAGCTCTCCAACACTGGTCTTTAGGCTGTGGAGATGGGTTCTGTGTCTCTGAAGGTAAATGTAAGGATTAAAGAGGAGCCCCTGAGGACCTCAGGGGACCCTGAGGAGTGGGTTGTGTGCCCCACCAGTTGGTGAAGTAGAAATCTTGGTGGATCTTTTTTGGGCCAGACCTGACATGCCATTGTGAACTGAGGTTCCAGGCCAGGCCAACTGACTAACACTAGCATTGGGGTCTGCAGATCCTGGTCTGAGAAAGGGGCTGCTTGAGTTGTGCTTTCAGTGATTGCTTTATCAGAAGAAGGTGTGCTGCCAGCACACTGGGTGCTTTTGTCTAGTTATACAAAAGCTGGTTCCTGAAGCCGAGTGAGTAAATGAGGGGAGGTTTTTTTCAGAGAGAATGCATGTGGGAGATCTGTAGTGTGAGTTTACATTACAGCTCTGACTCTGAAGGATGTGGGCAATGTTACTAGCCTAAATAACATTCAGTTTACCCATCCATAAGTTGTTGAGGATATTAACAGTACTGGAGTAATGCCCCTGGATTCCCAGAAAAATAATTGTGAAGTGCGTTCAGGCCAAGACTTACTATGTGGCCGTTGTATTTGTGGGGTTTCTTGGTGTCTATTAGGCAAGTGAAATTTCTGTTCCCCTCTGGTAATCTGCAGCCTGCCTAGCATTCCTGGTTTGAGTTTACAGAAGTTTATACAGGACCTAGTTTCCCAGCACAGTGACTTCTAGGAGAGAAATTTGGGTACTAGATGATGGTCTTGTTTCTTTGGAGTAAAGGAGGTTTACAAAGTTTGAGGGAAGACATGGTATGAATAGAAATTTTACATGAAAGAACACTCCTATGGCCTGAATCCTCTCAATATCACTTTAGAACAGAGTGAAAAGAGCCCCAGAAAGGGCAAGACCCTGGCTTCCCATGTCCCAAATAATTATTGATCCTACTGACTACAGTGAACAAGAGTTGAGTGATACTACATTTTCTGGAAGCTATCAATGATTTGGTGATATTGGAGGGTTTGAACCAATTTCCAGAACAGAGGAGTCTGACTGATGATAGACAAGGACCTAGGAAATATTACTTATTGGAGTGGTCTTGAAGTTGTGGACTGGGGTACAGTGATAACCTGTCACAGTTGAGACCATCTCTCTACAGAGCTCTCTAAACACACTTCTATTTTTATTTATTTTGTTTTTAATTTTCACTCATCTAGTTTTAAAATTTCCCCTCGATTGCTTTCACAGCTTGAGATCTCTTAAACCTAGTCTAGCACCCAATTTGGCATCTAGAGAAATGCTTGTGATGCATCTATCCTGAGGTCTTTCTGCTTTTGATTAGTGTTATCAGTTTTGCCACAATTAACTCAAAACAGGTGTTTGTTTTTGCCATCATTTTTGTGACACTGAAGTCAACTTACAAACATTGCTTTAAAATGCCATATTTTAAACATCTATACCTATTTTTAATCCCAACACTTTCTGGAGATTATGTGACTATAAAGGGTTGATAACAAGTGTTTTTCCCTAATGTTAATTTATCTATTCCTAAAAATCATAAATTGTGCAGGAAAATAACAAGAATCCTATTTTACATTATTTGAAATGGGAAAATCAGACTGCATCACATTTCTGCTCAAAACCCATAAAAAGTAAATAAAGCACAGTACAGTGCTCCTGTATCAGAGTTATATTATGATGTAAAAAACAAGACATGTTCTTTTAATCTTCAGAAAATTGATTTTGTTTTATGCACATAGCTTCAACCAAATTGGTTTACTCAATTGATTTTTTGTGTGTGTGGTTTTCAAAATTTCTACATGTGGTTATAAAGTTCTACTTAGTGTATTTGGTATGTAATTGAAAAGTGTCTCTTCCACTCTTGTAATAGGTAAAAATGTTGACTTTCATATGCTTAGATATATCAGCCTTTCCAGTGTAATAAATTCTCTGTATCAGAATTTGGGCTGAGCTCAGTTGGGAAATTCCTCTTCTGGTGTTGTCTGCTTTACAGATGAGATTGTAGTCACCTTGTGGCTTGACTGAGGCTAGTTCATTCAAGATGGCTTTGCTACATGTCCTGTGTGTGCTGACTCTTGGCTATTCCCTTTTTCTCCAACAGGATAGCCCCAGACTTTATCCAAATACAAACATTTTTAAGAATGCAGTCCCTAGTAGCAGGCACTTTTTAAATGTATGTTTTCATCACATTTACTGATGTCCTCTTGACCAAAGCAAGTCCAATGGCAAAGCACATGTAGTCAGAGGGGACTACATAAGGATGTGGATACCTGAAGTTTTGTCATTTGGAACAATTACTGGAATAGTATACCACAAGGAACGTAATTATGTATTTTTTCTATCAAATTTGGGTGAAATATGTTGAATTGCAACATACTTCCAGAATATTTACATATATAAATGCTAGAAGTGGTATAGTAGAAACACTCATTTGGAGTCCTGCCTTGTGTCAGTGTATTAATAGAAAAATAGAGCATATAGCCCATATTTCCTAGTTAGTTGTCTTTTATCTTTGTTTTATTTTGTTTTGCTTTGCTTTGTTTTTGCCCAATTTCTCTGGCTAGAAATTTTAGTACTATGAGGAGCAAAGTTGGGGATGGTAGGTATCTTGATCTTGTTTCTGATCTTCCAGTAAAAGGTTTTTAACTTTTCACCATTGGGGATGCGGTTAGCTTTGGGGCTGTCATATGTGACATGTAATGTGTTAAGGTAGTTTTCTTCTATTAACCTAGAAAAAAATACAGTACAGAAAATAATCTCCAACTATGTTGAGTTTACTCATGAATGTAAAATTAGATTGAAATCTGAAATGCACACCATGGCAAGCCATGAAGGCATTCTGTGAGGGAAGGGTGAGAGAAGCTTTTCTTGGCATTAAGGGAGAAGTTCACATAAGCTGCTTGGAAACAGAGTTCATTGGTTTTGGAGGCTCAAATTCAGATTTGTCATCAGTTCTTTGGTTGAGGTGCCATTATCAGGCAGTTTCTTTTTGGAGCATCTTATCTGGTTTAGTGCAATAGCAAATGATGCCTAATGATCAACTTTGCTACAGAAATGTGTGTTTCTGCAAAGATGGATATGATGGAAGATGTGAAGGGATTTCTGATAGATTTTTAGAAGGTCCGTGGAAAAATTCTTAACTCAGACAAGCAAGCATGAGCCCCCACCTCTTGTGCACTTTTTGGCTCTAATTTTTCTGTCTCTTACAGAAATTAATTTCATCAACTTTTACATTTTCCCCTTTCATCAAGAGCTTTTATTTGAAATCATCACTGATAAATAAGTCTAAAGTCAGATTTTATGTGTCCCTTGTTTCTGGGATGAACATGTTCCAGTCAGTGGATCTGGTCTAAAGTTGGGGGTAATGAGCTGCTCTAAGTCAGCGTCAGGAGCCTTGTAATTACATGTGAGAAACAAAGAGGACTTAAACAGTTCATTTTGGCCTGGGTTGTCTGAGTTTTATCCTTAAGTTTGATTTATCTAATTTTTAGGCATTTGTTATCTCACAGCACTGGGCAAACATTATTTTGTCAGGAACAGCATTTCTATACACAGACTTAATAGATAATGAGTGCACACTTTAAAAAAGAAATGCAAAGTAAAAATACCAGAAACATGACCATTCCAAGATGTGTAACGGTTTTAAGCCATTAATTAGACTTAAAGGCATTCAATTAAATAAACCCAATGGCAGTGGAGAACTAGGTGAGGTTTACAGTAGCCTTGTGGCTTGTTCTCTTATTTTATGCAACTGAATCTCAATTGCCCCACAGTTTACTAAGGCACAACATGTAGTGTTAGATATAACATAGACAACATCTTCCTGAGTTAATAATCAAGAACAATTCTATTATCTAAGGCTACCCTGGCTAGAGATGTTAACGTGCCGTTGCTCAGCAATAGATTTTACTATGGAATCTGCAAAAATTCATAGCGCAGCTGCTAGGTTTCTTATCATCCTGAGTTAATAATCAAGAACAATTCTATTATCTAAGGCTACCCTGGCTAGAGATGTTAACGTGCCGTTGCTCAGCAATAGATTTTACTATGGAATCTGCAAAAATTCATAGCGCAGCTGCTAGGTTTCTTATCATCCTGAGTTAATAATCAAGAACAATTCTATTATCTAAGGCTACCCTGGCTAGAGATGTTAACGTGCCGTTGCTCAGCAATAGATTTTACTATGGAATCTGCAAAAATTCATAGCGCAGCTGCTAGGTTTCTTATCATTCCTTCATTAATGTCTATAATATATGTGGTTGAAGAGATCTGCCAAAGGAAGCTAATCTAGAATTCCATAATTCACCAAACAAAACACACTTGACCCCTTGATGTAGTGGGTGGGGACTAGTACAATGAATATTCCATTGATCAGCTTTAGACTCATTATGTATTGCCAACAGAGCAGTCAAACATCCCAATCCACATTGGCTTCCTTCTCTCCACTGACTAAACATATAGACGCCCAAATTGAGGTATTCCACCTACAGAAGGATATGTCCTTGATGCAAGGACAGACAATTCTTCCTTCTGTGAATTATTTTATGTAATGAAATTAAACCAGGAGTTAGTTATATTACTATATATTGTTAATGATGACTCCTCTGGGGATTGGTTTCAATAACATTTTAAAAATATCTTAGGGAGACTGAAGGAATGTTTTAAGGAAGAACCATAACACATTTCTAGGGTCCTGAAACTGGGTAAAGCCTTGGCTTGACTCTCCCAGTGGGCTGGGTCAGAATGCTTCCCAAACCTCCTGGTCTCTGGATTGTTCATATTCTGGACCCCCAAGGCAGAGTGATAAGGTCTGAGATGCTCTTGCCATGAGTCCAGAGAGTCTAGAACCCACCAGACCCTCATTATTAAAAAAAAAAAAAGAGGGTAAACAAGTTGGAATCCAGAGCCAGTCAGTTCTATGCTGTAGTTCCCACTAGTTTACTGAGAAATGGAAATGTGTAGTTTGTCGACTTATGGGCACAAGATATATAACTCACATTTTCAACAGGAATATGTGAGTAATTCTTAGTGTGCAGAAAGTTGATCAAACTTGTCTTCAGATGTGTGTACTTGAGGTAGATTTTAAATCACCCTATATGAAGAAACCCAATGAAAACCAATGAAGGTAGTCAAGGTGTGCACCTCCTGGGCCCAAATACATTGAATGAAGTACAAAGAGATTTCTTCTCTGGACAGGCTCCCACATCACGTAGGTTTGTGACATGATGTGGTTAATGAGAGAGGCCCACCCGGGCTTCTAGACTGGATAACGTGGTTTCCATGGAAAATGGGAGAATACAGCATGGTGGACAGATTCTACAGCCAGCCTGAGACCTAGAGCAACAAACCTAAAACTCAACCTCTCAGTTTTCTATCTATGAGATGGGTTAATCATACCTGTGTTAGACAGGAAGTTTTGATACACTATTAAAACATTTTCACATCCAGTGGATATTAGAGAATACCGTGAATGAGAATAAATAAATCACATGCACAAACTGGTATTTACAGTAACTTGTGTTTCTGCACAGAAAATAAAACAACAAAGTGAGGAGACATCACAGATTTAGAGTAAATATCTGCAAACTGTATGTCGGACAAATGGTTAATACACAAAACATAAGACTCAAAGTACTTAATAACAAAAAATATATATAACCCTATTCAAAAATGAGCAAAGATCCTGAATAGACATTTCACAAAAGAAGACATGAAATGGCAAATAGAAGCATGAAAAAAATCCTCAAGTTCACTAATGCTGAGAAATGCAATTTAAAAACCACAATGAGAACACATCACCCCTGTTAGAATAGCTACTATCAAAAAGATGATAGATAATTTCATGAGCATGTGAAGAAAAGAATCTTCATGAACTGTAGGTGGGAGTGTAAATTAATCACCATTCTGGAAATAAGTGTAAAGTTTTCTCAAAAAGCTAAAAATAAATCTACCATAGATCTAACAACTCCACTTCTGAGTATACATTCAAATGAATTGAAATCATTTTGTCAAAGAGACATCACCATTCCAATGCTCACTACACCATTATTCTTAACAGGCAACATATCAAAACTACAGAAATGAACAGATAAAACTGATAGAGTTTGGATGTGTCGTCCCACCAAAACTCATGTGGAAATCCCAATATGGCACTGCTGGAAGCTGTTTGAGTCATGGGTGAAGATCCCTCATGAATGGATTAATGCTCTCCCTGGGGGAGGAGGGTTAGTGAGTGGGTTCTCACTCTTTTAGTCCCCATGAGAGCTGGTTGTTTAAAAGACCATGGCACCTCCTCTTGCTCTCTTGCTTCCTCTCACCCTGTGATCAGCTTGTATCCACTGGCTGCCTGCCATTTCCACCATGAAAAGAAGCAGCCTGAAGCCCATGCCAGATGCAGCTGTCCCAGAATCATAAGCCAAATAAACCTCTGTTCTTTATAAATTACCCAGTCTCGGGTATTCTGTTATAGCAACAAAAACGGACTAAGACAAATATAAATGTCATGCATATAACAAATGGAATTCTACTCAGTCTTAGGAAAAAACAAATTGTCAATTGTGGCAAGATGGCTGAATCTAGAGCACATCATGTTAAGTAAAATAGCCAGACTCAAAAACAAACAAACAAATACTACATAATTTTAGTTATATGTAGTCTATAAGAAGTCAAACTAAGAGGAATAGAAAATAGAATGGAGATAACCAGAAGCTGAGGGTTAGGTTGGAAGTCAAGGGTAAATTTGGACATGGTATTCAAATGGTACAAAGTTTCAATTTGGCAGGAGGAATAAGTTCTGGTGATGTACTGCAGAGCACGGTGAATATAGCTAAGAGTAATGCATTGTATATTTCAAAGTTGCTAACAGTGGATTTTAAATGAACTCACCATGAAATGATAAGTATGTGAGGTAATGAATGGTAGTCAGTCTGATTTTATCATTTCACAATGTATACATGTGTTGAAACATCACATTGTACCTCATGAACACATACAGTCATAATCTGTCAATTAAAACAAAATAAATTTTTTTAACAAGCAGGAATTGCCCAAATGAATTTAAAAGAATACAAACAAGAAAAAGTTAAATAGTGTGCATAGGAAAAACACTTTTAATTAAAAAACAGAAATTAGTTGAAAATTAATGAATGGCAAAATATATGCAAGGTAAACAGAACCAAAAGATAGTTACACTGGCTGGCCATACTAATATCAGACAAAAATAAATATTAAAACAAAAATGTTATTGGGGATAAAGAGGGACATTTTATAATGACAAGCATATCAGTCATGAGAACATCGTGATAATTATAGATACACATGCATCAAACACAGAAGCCCAACATCAAATAAAAATAATTGGGGAGGAAATTGAGAGAAGTAGACTATATAAATATTTGGAGATGCCCAGTGCAATTTTCACTAATGGGTAGAACAACTAGGCAAAACAGTGATAATGGTATAGGAGTCCTGGACAACATTATAAAGCAACTTGACTTCACCGATATGTGTATGTACAACATGCCACCCAACAACAGAACACACATTCTGTTAAAGTACACATGGGAGGACCCCAGAAAACACCATTTGCTAGGCCTTAAAATAGCCACAATAAATGTGAGGATTGAAATCACACAAAGTATGTTCTCTGACCACAACAGGTTTAAGTTGACAATGATTAACTGGAAGATATTTCAGTAGTTCACAATTATGTGGAAATTATAAGGAAGAAACACCACTCAGTAAGTCATAAAGTCAAAAAACAAATTAGAAACATTTTTAGACTGAAAACAAAAACATGAGATACCAAAAGTCAAAAAGGAGTTAAAATAAAAAGAACAGAAAAAAAGAAAATACAGAGTTTAAAATGATAAAGAAATAATGGTGCTGTAATTTCTGCCCACTGGTACCAGAGATTAGGGGACAGAAGGGTGGCAAGTGGAAGTGGTCAGAAGGGTGGCAAGTGGAAGGACAGAAGGGTGGCAAGTGGAAGTGGTCTCTCAGCCCAATGGGCCCTGCAACACCTTGTAGAGCTAGGGCTGGGTCTGAAGCTCACAGACCCCTAGAGCTCATTCACAAACCCTTCACAGACAGGTCTACAAGCTAGGTAACTGGCAAAAAGATCCTTGGAGCCTTGGTTGAAGAAAGAGTAGTCTTTATTCAGCACACACACATCTAGGAGCGAGGCAGTACAAAGGAGAAACTCAGAAACTCAACTGCTACCAGCAAAGTCCAAAGAAAAACTGAAACTGAACAGCTGCCAGTAGAGTAAACATGCTCTATTGTTAGACACTTAGATGCCAGCTCTGCCACCTGCACTGCTTCACAAACTGAAGAACACACAAAAGCAATTAACTAGAAAGATACATGGGTGCACATACACACTAACTCCACCCACACACAATTTGTTTATGAGAAATGTAGAGACGGACTAAATTATCCTATTTTCCCCACGCACTTGCATTCAGCCACACCACAGGTTCTATGCTGGACCCCATTTTGTTTACTCACACTTACCCCTCCTTGGGTCTTAGGTCTCCTCCCATCACTAAGGCTCCAAGGACAGAGAAGGGGCAACTGCCGACTCCAGGAGGCTTCTTCAGTGAAAACCGGCACTGGGGCCATTGGAAGGTCTGCAGATCTATGTGCAGGTAGAACCATGCACAAGGCAATAACCAAGTGGAACTGGGATTTGCTCCATTGCCCCTCCTAGTGGCAAGATACAAACACAGCACTCCATCACTGCAGACATAAACACAAGATAGTCCTGAAGTACAGAGTACATGGTACACAGATTTGTATCTATTATGTGGTCCCATTTAAAACTATGAGGAATAGGAATAAAGAATACATCTCACTTCTAGACACTACTTTTCACTAAATAGAATATGATAAATATTACATTTCATAACAGTTTAAATGATTGTAGATTTAATCTCTTAACAGTTATGTGTCTGATTTGTATATTCTCATGGAAGTATTTCTATTCAACCCACTGACTGGCTCTGTGTTAGCTTCAAACATTAGAAAAAATTACACTTACTGAAGAGAGAGTTTTGTAATAAATGTCATAAAAACTTACCTACAATAGGAGAGTAGGAGAAAAGAAAGAAGCTCAGTAATTTAGAAAAAAAAAAGTGGCATTTAATATAAAAAATTCTGAGGTAAGACTTCTAGTGAAGATGGCAGAATAAATGGTCCCCAGTGTCACTCTCTCCCAGAAATCAACCAATTTACAAACATTAAAAAGCAGCGATAGCCAACCTGGGGCTGCTAGAGCTCAGGGGAAGAGGAGAAGAGACATACAGTGTACACAAAGGCAGGAGAAGCCATGATGACAGAAAGAAAAAATCACTCCCACTATTTCAAGCCCCAGCCACTTTAAGGCTGGACCTGGTAAACACATGGAGCAAGAGGTGGTAAAAGCCCTTTGTATGAACTTGCTTGGAAGTGGCAGGGGAGAAGAGAGACTTGGTGGCCCTCAGGATACACACAATCATATCTATTATGTGGTCCCATTTAAAACTATGAGGAATAGGAATAAAGAATACATCTCACTTCTAGACACTACTTTTCACTAAATAGAATATGATAAATATTACATTTCATAACAGTTTAAATGATTGTAGATTTAATCTCTTAACAGTTATGTGTCTGATTTGTATATTCTCATGGAAGTATTTCTATTCAACCCACTGACTGGCTCTGTGTTAGCTTCAAACATTAGAAAAAATTACAATTCAACCCACTGACTGGCTCTGTGTTAGCTTCAAACATTAGAAAAAATTACACTTACTGAAGAGAGAGTTTTGTAATAAATGTCATAAAAACTTACCTACAATAGGAGAGTAGGAGAAAAGAAAGAAGCTCAGTAATTTAGAAAAAAAAAAGTGGCATTTAATATAAAAAATTCTGAGGTAAGACTTCTAGTGAAGATGGCAGAATAAATGGTCCCCAGTGTCACTCTCTCCCAGAAATCAACCAATTTACAAACATTAAAAAGCAACGATAGCCAACCTGGGGCTGCTAGAGCTCAGGGGAAGAGGAGAAGAGACATACAGTGTACACAAAGGCAGGAGAAGCCATGATGACAGAAAGAAAAAATCACTCCCACTATTTCAAGCCCCAGCCACTTTAAGGCTGGACCTGGTAAACACATGGAGCAAGAGGTGGTAAAAGCCCTTTGTATGAACTTGCTTGGAAGTGGCAGGGGAGAAGAGAGACTTGGTGGCCCTCAGGCCAGCAAGGCCACTAACAGGGTTTCTGTGGACCCAAATAAGAATGAGGACCACAGACAACAGAAAAAAGGAGCCACTGAGAGGTCAGTGAGTTATGACAAGGGACCATTTCTCGGGCTATCCTATGGGAAGTGTTTGGAGTGTGGGTGGTTGAGGAGATGGGCCGACCAGGGGAACATTGGTGCACAGCATAGACAGCTGGTCTGCCCTCCAATCACCACAGGATCACTCAGTTTAGACTGGTCAGGATTATAGAATTGCTGGGGTTGCAGTTTGCTGAAAAGACTCTGGTCCAGACTTACAACCTGAGTGTACCAGACCTCATGAGACCTGGAAGTACATACAAGGTCAAGCATTAAAACATGAGCTGCACAAAAAGCCTTCCTCAGGGAATCAGGAGCAAAGCAGAAATTTTGCTAAACCGCAGGGCTCAAGTGCTTGTTGCAGGGCTCAAGTGCTGGTCACCACAGGAAGTTCCTTCATTTCAGATGTAACCAAAAGACAACAAATTTCTTCTGGGGCAGCATTAATTGGTGGGAACAGAATAATCCAACCCAAAAGTGAAAGAAAAAACAAAACACCCCCAGATCGAAAACAAAGTTTGATCTTAACTAATAAAGGTCTAATACCACCAAAGAACACCTATAAAACCTAGAAGGACCAGAAGCTCCTGGGTTCCCAAGCCAGGGAGGTGGGAGTGCTGAGGGCCTCAGTCATTCCCATGAAACATGCACAACCAGCCCAGTGGTGACCATTGAGCCTTCACAGAAAGAATGCTGGGCTCCTGAGCCAGGGCACTGAGGGGCCAAGGGCCTCAGCCACATACCCCCAACATCCAAATCCCCCAGAGTGATGACCACCAAGCCACTGCAGGAAGTGCCCTGGGCTCCCAAGCTGGGGCTGTGGGGGACCAAGTGTCTCAGCCAACCCCCCAACATCCACAATGAGCCCAATGATGACCACTGAGCCACTGCAGGAAGCACCCTGGGCTCCTGAGCCAGGGCTGTGGGGGGCCAAGGTCCTCAGCCATGCTGCCCCCAAATCCACAATCAGCACATTGATGACCACCAAACAACTGCTAGTAGTGCCCTGGGATCCCAAGCTGGGATGGAGGGCCGAGTGCATTGGCCACAGCCCCTAACATCTGCAACCAGCCCAGTGATGACCATCGAGCCACACAGGAAATGTCCCGGTCTCCCGAGCTAGTTCAATGGGGCGCTGAAGTCATCAGTCTTATCTCCCAGACATCCAAAACAAGCCCGCTGACAACAAATGAGCTGCCGAAGGAAGCACCCCAGGCTCCTGAGCTGGGGCAGTTGGGGGCTGAGGGCTTGAGTCACACCCTCCTGACATCTTCATCAAGCTCAGTGATAACCCAGCCACCACTACAAGCACCCAGGTCTCCCCTGCAGAAATGAGGGAGGCCACAGGCTTCAATCGTTCTCCACCTCATTCCCCATCTTCCCACCCTGTTTCCCCTCCCCCTTCTCCTCCCCAACTGCTCCACAACATCTTAGAATGAGGCATGGAGCCAGAGGGAACAAAACACAGCCATAACTAGGCAAGCTGCTGCCATTTCCTGGGCCCTGCTATGGTCTGGAGGCACCGAAGTACAGAAAGCTGAACCCAGCCACAAAGAGGCAAGCTGCCACCACTGACCTGGGCCATGCCAGTGTCCTAAGGCATGGAATCAGGGGAAGCTGCATCCAGCCACAACCAGATAAAGAGCATACCAAAAACACCATTTTCATGCAGGTAGCCCACCATAGCCACCACAATTGCCATGGCTACTGCAAAAGCAGCTAGGCTCTATAGCAGCAGTCCCAGCCACTGTGCACATGGTACACCAGAGTCAACTGCATTGAGACAAGGAGAGGCACCAGTATAGACAAAATAAAAAAAGAGGTCCTCTCCACAAATCACACTCCAGAATAAAAGAAGCATCTGATTTGTGATAATAGGAGAGGACTTGATCACACCTGTCGCTGTACTGGACAGATCATCTAGGCAACACACCAACAGAGGAACAGTTAATCTATCAGATGGAGAGAACAAATCTATGGGTATCAGAAGGGAGAGGGAAAGGGGAAAGGATGGGGCAAAGGGAAGGGGGAGGGAGAAGGGTAGAGACTGGATAAGGGGCATAAAGAATAGTATAATTTGAAACAGTGAATATGCTAATCAGAAAATTCTGAGGTAAGTGACATTATTTATTATCTTAAGTGTAAATATTTCCTATCCATACTTGTGCTGGGTTCTATCAAGATATATTTTTAACAAATAATACTTATATACATAAACACAGCATACTCCGAGCTGTTTTGTGCACTGTAGGCTGTAGCAGCATCTCTGGATTCTTCCCACTAGAGATTTTAACATCCAGTTATGACAATAAAATGTCTTCAGACATAACCAAATGTCCCCTGGCAGGCAATATCACCACTCATATTTAACTGTTGTTACACAGTCAAAACTTTAAAAATAGTTCTGATACTACATTTATCAATTCTATTTGAAAAAATTTTTTTTTTCCTTTTTGTCTTTTTTACTGGCTGGTAACGGGATCGCAACCCTCGGTGTCGCGCCCGTACCGGGGACCGGCAACGGGATTGCAACCCTTAGTGTTGCGCCTGTGCCACGCTCAGCCAGTGAGCGGGAACCGGTCACCACATGGGATCCGAACCCTCGGCGGGAGCGCCGTCACGCTCCCAAGCAGCGCACTCTCCAGTGCGCCACCAGGCCAGCCCTCTATTTGAAAATTTACATTCACATTACATAAGTTGAGGGCTTTCTCTTCATTTCAAATTATCTGATATATAAAAAATGAAAGTTAAGTTGAAAGCTTAGATAAATTAAGGATATTGATGAAGATAAATTTATTTTCAGTGTTCAATGAGATGTCCCTGCCTGGTAAGGTGTTCCATATTTAATAAATTGTTTCTCCCCATAATTTAATTTTTCCATAAGCAGACTTGGGTATAAAAGGTGACAATACATGTTTCTCTTCTGTGTAAATATTCTCATATTCAAGAACTTGTAACTTACCTGAGAAGGTTTTAATGTCAATTAGCACAGTGGGCTACATGTGTTGAAACACAGAGATCACACATGAAATGGGTCAACACAGTAAGCATTTCTTACATAAGTATGAATAGAGGATTCATGGATAGAGCTGGAAAGAACTATGGTTTTTTCGATTCATGGTCTTAAATTATGGTGAATTTCTCCCACCTATGCCCCCCAACTCCACCCTAGGAGTCATCAGCCCCTTAGTCCCAGAGAACATGAGAAATCACAGACACATGCATGAACATTTTTGTTTTTTTGGCCTGGCCTTGAAGAGGCCTGAAAGTAACATTTATCACCTGTCTCCATACTCCCATGAACAGAGCTAAATTACATGGTTCCACACACAATAATTTTAGGGTGAGATTGCAGGCATGTGTACAAAAGAAAAAAGGTGTTTTTTGGAAAATATGTACCCAGTCTAATCCATACAGAATTTCCCCCCCATGTAAATTATCTCATGACTGATGCAGGTTGAGTTCTTTTCACTTTTCTTTTTTTGTATTTTCAGTAGCTGCCAGTACAGGGAACAATGCTGTTATTCGCACCATGCTCTAACCAACAAAATGCTAACTATAGCCAGCCCTGTAACTGCTGAAAAAAGATGTTTTCACAATTATTGACCTCCTTCTTTATCTGAGGGTTGAACATCCTGATTCAACCAAACACTTATTAAATTCCTTAAAAATCAGATGAAAAAATAAAATACACTACAAGTAAAAAACAAAAGTATAACAACTATTTACAAGGAATTCCTACTGTATTCAGTAATGTAAATAATCTACTCAAGTTGTAAAGGACACAGAAGAAAGTGCATAGTAAAATTTAAAAAGTACACCATCTATACAAGGGGCTTGATCCTTTGCAAGTGTTTTTTTCAACGGGGGCTCCTGGAACCAACCTTCAATACCAATGGACAGGTGAACGTTTATAGAGCTTCATCTTGCTGTAAGTTCTCTGATGAAACATGAGGTGTGACTTACGGCAAAATACTTTCCCACAACCATTACACTAATTGGGATTTTCCCATGTGTGAATTTGTTCATGTCTATTATGGTGAGTTCTGGTAAAATGCTTTCCCACATTCCTTACATTCACAGGGTTTTTCACCTGTGAATTCTCTGATGGTTGCTGAAGTGTGACTTTCAGTTAAAAACTTTTAAACATACTTTTCATTCATATGGTTTCTTACCAGCGTGAATTCGTTGGGGGCTGCTGAGGTTTGACATTCGGTTAAAAGTTTTTTGACATTCTTTACATTCATACGGTTTCTGACCTGAGTAAATTCTCTGATGAATGCTGAGGTGTGAATTTTGGATAAAAGCTTTTTTTTTTTTTTTTTTTTT
>NW_007734027.1:65330-80284 GCF_000696425.1 Galeopterus variegatus | reverse complement strand
ACATTGATATGGCTTCTCACTAGTGTGAATTCTCTCATTCCTGCTGAGATCTGACTTTTGCTTAAAAGCTTTTTCACATTCTTTAAATTCATATGGTTTCTTGTCAGTGTGAGTTCTCTGATAAATGCTGAGGTATAACTTTAGGTTAAAAGCTTTTCCACAGTCTTTACATTTATATGGTTTCTCATCTGTGTGAGTTTTCTGATGAATGCTGATGTTTGACTTTTGGTTAAAAGTTTTTCCACATTCTTTACATTGATATGGCTTCTCACTAGTGTGAATTCTCTCATTCCTGCTGAGATCTGACTTTTGCTTAAAAGCTTTTTCACATTCTTTATCTTCATGTTCTTTTCACCTGTGTGAGCTCTCTGATGTAAAATATGGACTGACTTGTGGAAGAAAGCTTTCTCACATTCTTTGCATTCACAGGGTTTCTCACCTGTGTGAATTCTCTGATGTCTGCTGTGGTGTGACTTTTGGTGAAAGGTTTTATCACATCTATTACTGTAGAAAAGTTTTTTATATTCTTTACATGGTTTCTCACTTGTGTGAATTCTCTGATATAGAGTGAGGACAGACTCATGGTAAAAAAATTTTCTACATTCATTACTTATATATGGTATTGCATCTATGTGAATTTTCTCAGGATGGCTGAGGACTGAATTGTCACAAATGTTTTTCCCACAGTTAATACTTCCATAGTACTTTTCTCCTGTGTGGATTCTCTGATGCATTCTAAGTGTGAATTCTGAGAAAAAATTTTCTCATGTTCATTCCAACCATAAATCTTCTCCTGTGTAGGTAGGTGTTCTCTGATGTGATGTAATGTATAATTTCTTAATAAAAGAGTTCTCACATTCAGTGTATTTACAGTGTTTCTCTCCTGTGTGCATAATCTGATATTTAATGAGTTCAGATTTTTTATAGGACATTTTCCCACATATATCACATTGAATAGTTTTCTTTTCCACCTGAGCTATTTCTTGGTCAATGACAGCTGACTTANTTTTTTTTTTTTTTTGTCTTTTTTCCGTGTCCGGCAACGGATTGCAACCCTCAGTGTTGCCCCCGTACCGGACCGGGAACCGGCGACGGGATCGCAAGCCTCAGCGTTGCTCCCGCGCCTCGCTCAGCCAGTGAGCGGGAGCCGGTCTGTACGTGGGATCCGAACCCTTGGACGGGAGCGCTGCCGCGCTTCCCAAGCAGCGCACTATCCAGTGCGCCACCGGGCTGGCCCTGGGTAAAAGCTTTTACACAATCTTTACATTCATATGGTTTCTCACCTGAGTGAGTTTTCTGATGAATGCTGAGTTGTGACTTTTGCATAAATGCTTTTCCACAATCTTTACATTCATGTAGTTTCTCACCTGAGTGAGTTCTCTAATGAATGCTGAGGTTTGACTTTTGGTTAAAAGTTTTTCCACATTCTTTAAATTCATATGGTTTCTTGTCAGTGTGAGTTCTTTGATGAATGCTGAGGTATGACTTTAGGTTAAAAGCTTTTCCAGTCTTTATACTCATATGGTTTCTCACTTGTGTGAGTTCTATCATGCCTCCTGACGTCTGACTTGTGGTTAAAAGCTTTTTCACATTCTTTAAATTCATATGGTTTCTTGTCAGTGTGAGTTCTCTGATAAATGCTGAGGTATGACTTTAGCTTAAAAGCTTTTCCACGGTCTTTACATTTATATGGTTTCTCATCTGTGTGAGTTTTCTGATGAATGCTGAGGTTTGACTTTTGGTTAAAAGTTTTTCCACATTCTTTACATTGATATGGCTTCTCACTAGTGTGAATTCTCTCATTCCTGCTGAGATCTGACTTTTGCTTAAAAGCTTTTTCACATTCTTTTTTTTTTTTTTTTGTCTTTTTTTTTCGTGACTGGCAACGGATCGCAACCCTCAGTGTCACGCCCGTACCAGACCGGGACCGGCAACGGGATTGCAACGCTTGGTGTTGTGCCCGCACCTTGCTCAGCCAGTGAGTGGCCGGTCTGTATGTGGGATCCAAACCCTCGGAGGGAGCACCGCCGCGCTCCCAAGTAGCAGTGCGCCACCGGGCCAGCCCCTTTTTCATTCTTTATCTTCATGTTCTTTTCACCTGTGTGAGCTCTCTGATGTAAAATATGGACTGACTTGTGGAAGAAAGCTTTCTCACATTCTTTGCATTCACAGGGTTTCTCACCTGTGTGAATTCTCTGATGTCTGCTGTGGTGTGACTTTTGGTGAAAGGTTTTATCACATCTATTACTGTAGAAAAGTTTTTTATATTCTTTACATGGTTTCTCACTTGTGTGAATTCTCTGATATAGAGTGAGGACAGACTCATGGTANTACAGAAGTGAGCCAATTTTTTACCACATATGCAGGAATATGGCTTAGGATAAGGATTTTGCATTTACGTTTATATGCTTTACACTTCTTCCTTAGAAAATGGCTACAGGAAGATGGAAGTTTTTCAAATAATATACTTTTCTCCAACCTAGATAAAGATAGCTTCCTCCAAGTTTTCTAACATGATATCATCTTCTTCTCATAAACCATTACAATAAAGGAAACTTCAGATCTCCACCCTAGACACCCTACTTCTGTTCTAAAATATATGGTTCTGCATCCAAGGCTGTTCCGACCATCTTTGAAAAATGTTCTTTTGACTCCTTCTCAAATCAACTTGTATTCTATTCCCAATTTCTGGTCCACAGACCACCACATGATAGTTCATTTCTTGTGAAAGCTTTTTTTGTGCAGTGAAGCTTTGGTGGTCTTCTATTCTACTAAAAATAGTCTCCTGAACATTTCTCATTTTTTTTGAATGATTTACACAAAGAAAACAGAAAAATGCTAACTTTTAACTCCACTCCCAANCATGTCCCTTTCCTGAAGAGTATCCATTATTTACAATCAGATTTCAAACATGAAAAGAATTAAAATAAAATGATTTTCCTAACACAACTCTCTCTTCAGCTGACGTGTTGCCCTTGGTGATTACAATTTGCTGCAAGCATCCAGCATGAATTTCTTGGTTCCTCTCCACTAGGTCATCTTCTATCTGGACATCTCAAATGAGAAAAAATCACTATCTGTGAGCAACACATAAGCATATGTCATTGATTGTTCGAGTAAAGGCACAGAAGTGCCCTCCAATCATAGTAGCAAAAGATTTTATAATACAATCAATAATATATATTGGTTTCATGAGTTTATGGAATTTCTTCTTACTGACAGTGTAATATTGTACTAATATATTTTCTAATGTTATACCATGCTTTTCTTTCCTTCTTTGTTCATTTTTAAGGTTGAATTTATGAGTAAATATTTGTTAAGAATTTTCCCCTGTGCCCTGTAGTTTTCAACTAAGCAACTTTCATTTCTTTACATCATTCTCTTTTATTTTTATAACAGTGGGTATCTCCTGCTATTGTTCTCATTATTTCACTATGAAGGTGGCTAGGCTTTCCTTCATCAGGTATTTTCAGGTACAGAAGTAAGCAAATTTTTTACCACATATGCAGGGATATGGCTTAGGATAAGGATTTTGCATTTGTGTTTATATGCTTTACACTTCTTCCTTAGAAAATGGCTACAGGAATGTGGAAATTTTTCAAATAATATACTTTTCTCCAACCTAGATAAAGATAGCTTCCTCCAAGTTTTCTAACATGATATCTTCTTCTTCTCATAAACCATTACAATAAAGGAAACTTCAGATCTCCACCTTAGACACCTACTTCTGTTCTAAAATATATGGTTCTGCATCCAAGGCTGTTCCCACCATCTTTGAAAAATGTTCTTTGGACTCCTTCTCAAATGAACTTGTATTCTATTCCCAATTTCTGGCCCAAAGACCACCACATGATAGTTCATTTCCCTTGAAAGCTTTTTGTGTGCAGTGAAGCTTTGGTGGTCTTCTATTTTAATGAAAATAGTCTCCTGAACATTTCTCATTTTTGTTGAATGACTTACACAAAGAAAACAGAAAAATGCTAACTTTTAACTCCACTCCCAAAGAACAATCTTATGCCCTCAACATGAAACCTTTAGTTCACTTGGCCTTGGCACTAAGACTCTCCTGGTTTTCCTTCAAAGTCAAGGACCACCCCTTTCCCCTTTCTCATGCAGGGTTCTCCTCAGTTTCAGGATTTTTGATGTGGTGGTACAAGGTTCACTGCTGTACCTCTTTTCCTATTTTCTTATGGACTTCCTATGTGATGTACTGCACTACTTTGTGACTCTGTGAAGAGTCCCCACCAGAACAATGAACCTAACCAGATGCAGCCCCTTGAACTTAGAATGCTGACCCTGCAGAACAGACTTGTAAGAAAAAGATATATTTCTTCATCAATTACCCAGTTGCAGGTATTCTGTTACAAGCAACAGAAAACAGATACAGTATGAAAAAATGTACATGAGAATTGAAGACACAAGTGCATCTGAAAACGTTGAGAAAGCAAATAGGAAAAATAAATGCGAAAGAAGACAAATGTAGGAATTAGATTTTGGGTACATGTAAAACAGATTCAGCAAAATAAAATATTGGGATGTCCATGGGTCATCAAACCTTGATGATTATGTAATATGGGCTTGAAGATGTGCCATCTTCAGGTCTGGGACTTGGGGGGAAAACTGCTGGAAGCAGCTGAGCATTGCCAACATCTAATGGGCTTTACTATTGGCTTCTGCCCAATATGTTCTGACAAACCTTGCATGATCTTGTTTGGGAATTCTTCCATTGTCCATGGCTCTGCTCCTTCTTCTAACTTGACAATCACCTCAGCTTTGTTAATGTAGTGTTCTGTTAATGGGAAGAAATGTAGGACTTTTGAAAGCTGCTATATCTGATCCTTGGAAGAACAGCAAGAGCTCAGCTTCCAAAGTTGTGCAATCAAGAGGCCAATTTGAACCTCATGATAAAGAGAGATGGCACATTTTCATGAAATGCAATCTTACCAAAATAGTATGAAACCCTATAAATGGTTCCTATATTTATGAACAAAAAAGAAACTGGTTCACCTGAAAGTTACTGGGGAGTTTTACTCAGTGACACCAGTTTGCTCTAGGTCTCCAGCATCACATCCCTGTATAAAGTTCTCTGAGCATCATTCAGGTCCTGCCACTCCTCCCAGGTGAAGTCCACAGCCACATGCTCAAATGACACCAACTCCTGTAATGATACATTGTGTCCAACTCGAGTCAACATCATGGGGTCACAAAACAGAAATATGGGAGTTGACACATATGTGTGTGCATGTGTCATATCTGTCTTCTGTAAGATGCCACTGTTTTGTACTCCATAGAATGGAAGAAAAATCAAATGACAAATATCCTGATACTGTAATAAGTTATTACTAAAAATAATATTACAAAACTTAAGTTTTATACCTTAAGAAATATACTTGTTGTTAGTGATAAAAATGTGAATAATTTTTTTCTTTTTCAAGGAGAGTATAAAGAGGCATGAAGACGTATACATAAATACATTCCGGAAATACTCTGCTAGATGAACAAATTTAAATTCAACTACAGTATGGACTGGGGTAAGAAAAAATAGAAAATATAGTTTTATTTTGTATTCGGTTTGCACTTAACAGAAATGCCAAAAAGTTAAACTCTTCCATGTGAAGTGCATGGTCTCATCAATATGAGGAAACAGCAAAAGACCAGTCACAAGAATATGAAGAACACACCCCACATTAATGGAACTACACACAGCACCATGTCTGAGTGAATGATAATACACAATAGAATGATTCTGCACTTAAATATGTGATGTATTTCAAACAGTAAAACATTTTATGTAGTTATTGTTTTTAAATTACTTATGAATTAAAAGTACATAAAAAAGGCATTTCAAAATTTCTTTCCTATGTGCCAATGGACTGCTTGTGTCTGCATGAGGATGTACACTGCAACTTTCTAAACCACAGGGAGCAAATAATGTAGTCCTGAAAGTAGATACTTTATTTACATTTTTTTTGTCCTTTTTTTTTTGAGACCGGCTGCACTGCGCTCAGCCAGTGAGTGCTGTGAGTGCACCAGTCATCCCTATATAGGATCCGAACCAGCGGCGGGAGCGCTGCTGTGCTCCCAGCGCCACACCCTCCCGAGTGCGCCATGGGCTCGGCCCTTTAGTTGCATTTTAACAGTCATGCACTACACATGGAGAATGAAAAAGGCTTTTAGGGGGAGTCAGAGGGGAAGAAAACAGCATGACAGAAACCAACTACATTACAACAGAGAAATAAGCACACATACGTAATAGAGACAACACTATAAAAAAGAAAAAGTGAAAGAAAAAGCAGAAAAAGAACGTGGTAGTAATTTGCTCTGTGGAAATTAAAAAGAAGAGTTTTACTCTCAGGCTATCTACATAGTCACAGCTAGTTAGGTCCTGGCCCTGTAAAGAAAAGTTTGAAAAATGGGATAAAAATATAATGGGAAAAAGTGAAACAGACTTGAATATATAATACTTGAAATATCTGTGGAAATGTCCAAGTGGAAATTGGATATATGATTCCAGCATCAAGAGAGAAAGTTAAACTGATGGTAAAGATTTCAGAAGTATCAAAATTTCCATGTTATCTGAAGACATCAGAGTGAATGAACCTAACATGTTAAAAGTAAAAAAAAAAAAAAAAGGTACATAATCTGCAGAAAGACTTTATCTTTAAACATAAGATAGAGGAGAAGAAAATGTGGCATTACATCATAATATATGAATTAATTCTCCCAGAGGACAATTCTTCATATGTATTTGCCTCAAAACAGATCATCAAACTATGTGACACCAAACCTAATAGAACTTCAAGGAGAAATAGAAGAATCCACCATCAAAACTGGAGATTTCAACACCCTCCATCAACAGACAGAAAACCATAAAGACATAGTTAAACTCAATAACATGATCTGGGTAGAATGGATATCTACAGACTACTTCTTCAAACAACAGAATAGATATTCTTCTCAAACTCACATTAAAATCACTAAAACCATATTCAGAGCATTAAAGCACACTTTAGCAAAATTAAGGTAATAGAAATCATACAATATGTGCTCACAGACCACAAAGTAATTAAACTATAAACCAGCAACAAAGCAATAACAAGAAGATCCCCAAATAGAGTGGGATTAAGCAATACACTCTAAGTAATTCATCAGCTTAAAAAAAAAAAACTCAAGAAAAATTAAAAATATTTTAAGTAAATAAATGTGAAAATGGAGCTCACTTGTTTAGAGCACAGCCTTGCAACACCAAGGTCAAGAATTTCTTTCTTTCTTTTTTTTTTTAAATTTATTATTTTTTTAAGATGACCGGGAAGGGGATCTTAACCCTTGACTTGGTGTTGTCAGCACCACACTCTCCAAAGTGAGCTAACCAGCCATCCCTATGTGGGATCCAAACCCTTGGCCTTGGCGTTATCAGCACCGCACTCTCCCGAGTGAGCCACAGGGCTGGCCCAGAATTTCTATTTTTGTACCGGTGGGCCACCAGAAAAAAAAAAAAGTGAAAATGACTCTTACCAAAATTTGTAGGATACAGAAATAACAGTGCTCTCAAAAAATGTTATGGCACTGAATGCATACATAAAAAAAAAATACACACACATCTAAAATCAATAATCTAGGTTCCAACCTTTGGAAACCAGGGGAATATAAAAGACCTAATTAAATTGAAAGGATGTAGAAGAAAAGAAATAAAAACTAGAAGAGAAATAAAATTGAAAAATAACCTGGAGAAAAAATAAATATCTTAAAAGGTGATACTTTAAAAAGATCAATACAGGATTCCAAGATGGCGACGGGTCTGGAGCGGCCGTGCCAGGAGACAGCGCGATCCTGAGAGGTGTGCGCTGTGATACCAGAGTATTAATTGCATTTCCAAGAGCAACAAAGGACGAATAATTCTTTCAACAATGATCCTACATCGACAAACAAGCGGCAGCAAGTTCGAGGTTTAGGGGCCGACACAGAAGAGGACTCCTGAGAGCACCCAAGCCCTGCTGCGGGAACGAGCGATCAGCCCGGACAGCGGGGGCCAAGAAGGCCAGCAGAAACGGCGAAGAAGCGGAGTGAAACGCGCCGGACTGGCCCAACTCTGCGAGCTCTGTGAGTCACCCCCAGCCCAGNACACACACACACACACACACACAGACACACACACACACTCTCACACACACTCACACAAAAACAAACAACAGCAACAACAACATCAACAACAACAACAACAACAAAAAAAACCGGGGCGGGGGGAGAGGAAGATTTAACAACCTCAACTTTTTTTTTTTTTTTGAAGCTCTTACAACAAGAAAATGGAGGGGACACATCTGGGTGGGAGGGGGGAGAGGGAGGAGGGAGGGAGGTTTTGGTGATGGGACACAATAACTAACCACATTGTATATTGACAAAATAAAAATTAAAAAAAATAATAAAATAAAAAATAAAAAGATCAATACAATTGATAAGCCTATAATCAGGCTAAACAAAAGGTAATCAACACAAGACAGAAATTACTAATATGAGAAATGAACATCACTACAGGTCCTGTGGTCATTAAACAAATAATAAATAAGATGAACAACTCTGTTCACACATTTGACAACCTACATGAAATGGGCCAATCCCTTAAAAGGCAGTTTACCAAAACACACACACACAAATACACAATGTGAACAGGCCTGTATCTACTATGAAAATTGAGTAAACAAATAACAACATGCAAAACAGAAGCACCTGGCCCAAAAGTGTTCACAGGGGAATTCAAGCCAACATTTAAGGAAAAAAATATACCAACTTCCTACAACATATTGCAAAAAAATATGCCAACTTCCTACAACATATTGTGGATAATAGAAGATGAAATACTTCCCAACTACAAACTGTTATCTCTCATGAACATACATGCTGTGAAGTTTAATTCTAGGTGTCAACTTGGCTAGATGAAAGAATGCTGAGAAACCTGGTAAAGCTAACTTTTTAGGTGTGTCCATGAGGGTGTTTCCAGCAGAGATTAGTATGAGAGTCTGAGTGGCCTGGGTGGGAAAGGCCCACCCTCAGTGTGGGTGGGAATCATCCAATCCACTGGGGGTCCAGAGAGAACAAAAGACAGAGGAAAGAGGTGGAGCTCGCTCTTTCTGCTGGAGCTGGGATACACTCTTCTCTCCTGTCCATGGACATCAGAGCTCGAGACTCTTCAGTTTTGGGGTTGTAGAACTTACACCAAGGACACCAACAGCTTCCCTGGTTTTGAGGCCTTTGGACTTGGCTGAGCCATGCTACCAACATCCACTTTATAGACGGCCTATTGTGGGACTTTTCTTCATAGCCACATAAACTAATTCCCCTAATAAATCCCTCTCATATAATTATAATATATTCTATTGATTCAGTATCTCTGAAGAACCCTAGTACACATGCAAATAAGCTCAATAAAATATTAGCAAACCTAATCCAACAATGTCAAAGAGAATTATGCACCATGCGGTATTTATCCAGGTGGGCAGGGGTGGTTCAACATATAACATCAATTGGTATAATCAATAAAATGAAAACACTAGAACAAGCAAAAAATCACATTATCACATTGATAGATGCAGAAAAAGTATTTGAAAAAATACAGCATCCATTCATCATAAAAATTCTCAGGGACCTAGGAATAGAGGGGAACATCACAACTTGATAAAGATTATCTACAGGAAAACTGCAGCTAACATCATCCTTAATGGTGAGAAACTAAAAGCTTTCCCAGATAATCAGGAACAAAGCAAGGATGTACCCTCTCATCACTCCCCCAATATTGCACTAAAAGTACCGGGTAGCCATAACACAACAAAATAAAATAAAAGATTTACAGATTGGGAAAGAAATAAATAAAATCGTCTTTAGTTGTAGATGATATGATTATCAGTGTAAAATATCCTAGCAAGTAAATGAAAACCTCTGGGAATTAATAACTGATTAGGACAAGATTGCAGGATACAACATTAATACAGAAGTTAACCACTTTTCTTTACCCTAGCAATGACTAAGTAAAATTTAAGACAAAAGACACAATACTATTTACATTAGCAGCTCAAAAAAGAGAAAAGAGAGAAAATCATCTGTAAGAAAGTAACATGAAGAATACATTTAAAAAACACCTACAACTAAATAACAAAATGAATAATTAGATTAAAAAATAAGCAAAGGCCTTTAACAGACATTTCTATAAAACTGATATACCAATGTCTAACAAGCTCATGGCAGAAATGCAAAACCACAAGGAAATATCATTTCACACTGAATAGAAAATAATTATTGGCAAAATTGGAAACTCTGTGTGCTTTTGTGAGAATGTAAAATGGTTCAGCCCCTATTTTAAAATAAATAGTATGGCAGCTTCCCAAAAAATTAAAAATAGAATTATGATAGGATTCATAAATCCAAGTTTTGTGTATATATCCAAAATAATACCAGAATCTCTAAAAGACATTTCCACACCTGTGTTCGTAGCAGCATTACTCACAGAGTTAAGAGGTGAAAGCAACCCAAATGTCCAGCCATAAAAGAATGGATAAATAAAATGTGGTAGATAAATAAAAAGATATAATAGCCAGTCTTAAGAAGAAAGGAAATCTGGACATATGCTATAACATGGAACCTTGAGGACATTATGCAAAGTGAAATAAGACAGTCACAAAATGACAAGTATTGTATGGTCCCACCGAGAAGAGTCAAAGTTACAGAAACACAAAGTAGAATGGTGGTTGCTAGAGGCTAGGAGAAGGGGAAAATTGAGAGTTGTCATTTAATTTATATAGTGTTACAGTTTTCCAAGATAAAAATCTTGTGGATATCGCTTGCACAACAGTGTCAATATACTTAACACTACGTAAAGGTTAAGAAATGATTCAAATGGTAAATTTTATGCTATATGCATTTTACCAAAATTAAAAATAAATTACTTTAAAAGCCAATAGATGGACAAAACTAAAATGTTTTTTAAAATGAATTAATTGCTAAAAAGTTAGAAAATAAAAAGCAGAGGATTAAAAGGCAGATGAGGCAAATAAATAGGAAACTGCAAAGTGGCACACTTTAACAATATCAATAATTAGTTTAAATGGAATTGCAATACATATTTTACTTAAGGCAAAGAATGTCAGATTTTATAGAAAAGTAAGACCCAAACAATACGTTGTCCAGAGAGCTACACTTTAAATACAAAAAAACAGGGCCAGCCCGTGGCTCACTGGGGAGGGTGTGGTGGTAATAACACCAAGTCCATGGGTTCGGATACCTATATAAAGATGGCTGGTTAGCTCACTTGGGTGAGCGTGGTGCTGACAACACCAAGTCAAGGGATAAGATCCCCTTACCGGTCATCTTTTTAAAAACTAACTAACTAAATAATAAATACAAAGAAACAGACTGTATGTAAAATAATGAAAAATATATCTACCATAGCAACACAAATTATGAAAAGCTTAAGTGGAAATATTAATATTTGCAAAAGAATCTTCGAAACAAATTATGTTACTAGATATAAATGGAACACTGAAGGATGTGGGCCACACTGTCACCTCCCATAACATGGAAAATGGAAAGGCATCTCACCATCTTGGGGTCTGCCAAAAGTGACTTTTGGGCAGAAAAGGAAAAGTGCTACCTGGCCTCCTTTCTCTGTCACTGAAAAAATAAAAGAAGGATGTTCAATTTTCAAACAATTTAGAGAAAATATTAAGGAGCCAGCACTTGCTGAGTTTGAAATAAAACTATTTTTCAATCCATTTTCCCACAAAAATATTTTCAAACTGTTAAACTGTTCTGTGGCAAGGATCAAATCCATTGTTTTCCAAAAACAAAAAAAGACCAAAAATATTTCTAACTTTCTAAATACCTTAGGGTCTGACACATAGTCAGTCCTAGTAAACATAAAACTTCTAAGGAAATAGCCACCATAGAGACAGGAAGGTCAGAGAATAAAGGGCCTGACTCAGAATGTGTGGGGGTAGCATTGGTCTACTGGATTTTAGCATAATGGAAACCCATGTTTTATGGCAGTGATTACACCCGATAATTTTCCGTATCAAAAGGCCAGAGTGAGAAAAAAATAAAAAGGAAGGTTGTTGGATCCACCAACATATAATAACGAAAAATAGGTAAAGAAAGTCAGTCAACTGCAAACCCAGGCATTTAAGGAAAAGAGATATTAACAGAGAATGGTGAGAGTCCAGAGGACACAGTGAAGAGGCACAAACCATCTTTTCCATGGACAAGGACTAGACCCTAATGAAATACTAAAGCAGGTGCCTGACTGAAATAAGAAGCTACTCAGACCAGAGCCCACAGGGGCTGCCCATTCTCACCAACCCTGTGTGAAGAAAAGTGCACACATGGTCATGCCTGTCTGTTCACTGTAAGCTGGATGTGTGTTAAAAAGACGACAGGACTCCAGAGCTTATTTAGTGTGGAATATACTAAAAAGCATATGTACTTCACAGGGCCTGGTTTTCCAAAGCCTTGCAGTTTCAAATATCGACCTTGCAAGGAGAGGAAATTTCCCTCAGGGTACAAGTCTCTGTTGCAAGATAAGGATTGTGGCACAGCAGGTTGCTGGCTCAAAGACAGACTAGTTACTGATTGTTATGTAAAGATACTGAGAAATTGCTGTTAAGAAGGAATGTTTGCTAAGATCAAACTGTTGTTGATAGGACCACTTAATTGCCTTACTGGAATGTCACCTGGCTTGTTTCACTGAAAGTTACCAACATATATAAACTTTCTAATAGTCATAGTTTTACAGAATTTAGTGCCACCAAGTCTTCATATCCAAAGAGAATGTGGCAGATTCTCTTCTAAGGTTCCATTCCTGCTGTACCGTACATCCGCCTTCTCACTGCTCAGAAGAGATGGGCTTTGAGTAATCCTTTCATCTCCGTCACCCAGGGGAAGTAGGGTGACAAATCCGTGGGGGGCGAAGAAATGCAAGGCAACAATTTAGTTTGGATTTTTCTCAACTGCATAATGGTAGGATATTTCTAAGGCTCTTCAAAAAAGTATATATTGCATGTGGTAGAAATTTATGATCAGAGGGCAAACTGTGGTATATTAAAGAGTGCTACAAAGTCTTGCTATTCCTGTTATTGAGAGGTGGACCCTAATTGCCTGGTCCTTGAATCAAGGCTGTTCTTAGTGATGTGCTTGACTAAGAGAATACACTGGAAGAGATGCTTTGGTATCTGAATAGAGATAATAAGAATCCTTGCAGCTTCTGCCTGGGCATCTTGTTCACTTGCTCTGGGAGAAGCCAGACAAACCTGACTACCCTGAGAATGCCAGTCTGTGAGGAAGTCCAACATGGCCACAAAGAGAGGGCTGGATTTCTGCTCAATGTTATGAGCCAGTAGAGATTTTCCAGCTCAGAGCAGAGACATCCTGTAGCAGACAACCCACATCACACTCTCCAGTTTACTGACACAAAAACATTGTGACATGTAATAAGAAGATGTTCTTATTTTAAGCCATGAAGTTTTGTGATACTTTGTTGCAGAGCAGATCACTGGAAAACCAAAAAATTTATTAGGGACCTTAGGTAGTACTCTGATTTGAAACATGAAGAGTGTAAGTTCACACTGAATATCAGATTCAAAACAAAGAAAGAAAGCATTTGAAATATGTTAGATCTCAAACTACAATTGTGAATGTAAACATTCAATTCACTGCTTTGTCAATTTTTGTATTAACTAGCTGTTAGCTGCAGTTCTGCTTTAAAAACATTCTGATGACTAATGCACACATCGATTTTTTCATTCATTTGTAAGTAATTACCTGAAATAGGAGAATAAAATACAATCTGTGAGAAAGTTTAAAAGCATTATGGGTCTTATTGAACTACAAGCAGATAACTGTATATTAATAAAAACTATAAATAGAATCACTGCTGTAAATTTATAGAAGTAAAGAGCACACATTAAGAAAATTTGTGCTTTCTGTTTTTATTATTTCCATGTCTTTTTTTTTTTTTTTAACCATTGTTCAAACATGTCCCAGTCACTCCTGAAGGCTTTCTCCCCATAGACTCTTAAGGATGTCACCAAGGTGCTGGCCAGAAGCATACATCACTGGGGATTGAATCTCATAACGCAGCAAACATTACCTTCAGGTTTTTACAAGAATGATGTTTTCAATGGAACAAAGATACTGTCTTTGTAATTACCAACATCTCCCCCTATATCAGCAGTGTATATGGAAATTAGAATGAAATGAAAAGACCAAACAAACAAAAGTAGCATAAAGTAACACAAGATAAAATAAACAAGAAACAGGGAGGAGTCCAGGAGATATCTCATTTTCGTGGCTTGTGTCAGTGGTTGGGTGGTAGTGATAGCACATATAAGAGAAGAGGGGGAAGTGGTTTTAACTTTAGAATTGTTGACCTTAGGTGACATTATTTTTCCTGGCAGGTGGCTGGTGCAGAGATCTGAACCCTTGACCTCGATGTTAAAACACCATGATCTAAACAACTGAGCTTACAAGCTAGTCCCCTCAGGTGCACTTTGAATAGCCACAAACAAGCATTCAACAGAGTTCATCCTATGATCAAAGACTAGGGAAGAAGCACAACCTGGAGAGAAAGAGAAGTAAAAAATATAGATGACTGAATCAGTGAGAAAGAATTTCACATGAGAAGAACAGGGCACAGGATGAAGCACTGCGATAAGTTATGTTACAAAGAAGAAAGTAGAAGAATTCAGGAGAAAAGAGCAAAAACAATCAGTGAAGTCATGAGACAAACTAATAAACTAACACAGAGAAATTTCCAGGAGAATATCATGAACAGTAGTTCAAAATGTAGCAGAAGACTCAAGCTAGAAAAAGACTAGAGAATAGTCATTGGATTTGACTATAATTTAGGTTATATTTCTAGGTTTTACCTATGAATCTAGTACAGTCTTCCAAAGCCATCTGGAACTAGATTTATT
>NW_007734027.1:52477-64482 GCF_000696425.1 Galeopterus variegatus | reverse complement strand
ATCCCAAGAGAATTTGGCAGATTCTCTTCTCAGGTTCCATTCCAATCATGTAAACAAGGTGCCCACCTTTTATCCATGACATTGCAAAGACCAGAGACAAATTTTTATTCAACTTAGGTGACTCTGATGTCTTACAAACTGCTCTATCTACATGCCAACTTTATCTTACGTGTGTACATTTCTTTCAAGTTGAGTTTTACTCATTTGTACTTTTCAATTTTAATTTACGCACGCCATAAAGCTCATGTAATACAACAAAATAAGTGTGAGTAATAAATAACCAAAAAACTCACCGGACATTTATTCATCTTTTGTTGCTCTTGTAAACCTTTAGCACACTCTGGCAGTATAGATGGGAGAAAAGAAAATGAAGTGTATTAAGGAGAGAACTGTTGTGCCTTGGCTCTAGGTCCTCCTTCCCCAAACTCTCTACTTATTAGGTGAAAAAGACCAACAAACAAAACACCTTACTGTGAGAGAATAGTCCTTAATGCCTCAATAAGGGGGCAACAAAGACCCCATTAACAATGCAGCTACAAGTACATGAATAGCTACACATCACACACTCAATTTATTTTTGGGTTAATGAAAACATACATAACCTACTGACTCAGCACAAATCAATATTACCTAAACATATAACTTAGTGACTTAAACCAAAGAAAAGCACATGGCATTACTAAAATTAGTGTTGTAGGAATAGCTTGGCTATGTTTACTGTTACCCTATTAACATATTAAGTGGACACATGACTCCAAAAAAGTGTTTCCATTATAACACTTCTTCCTTTTATGTACCTAAATATCTGGATAGTGCATATCTTGCAACCCAGCACATTTTACCATGATTATACAGGTAAAAAAAAAATACAAAGAATGTATATTTCTTCTGGTACACTGATCTCCCTGTACCCAAGCCCTCATATAGTATGCTCTGACAATAAACTAGTCTTTGTTGTGTGACCTGCTTTGGACAGTGGCATGTTAGAAAATGTCACACAAACATACGTTGCAAAGTACTGCCCATTGGAGCTTGCCTGTTAAACACAGTCATACTGTGAAGAAGGCTGGGGAGACACAGGGCCCAGCCAAAGGTCAGCACAAACCACAAGTCATGTGACTGAAGCCATCTTTAACCAAACAGCCTCAGTCAAGATACCAGGTGACTAAATCCATATTTGTAATCCAGGGAACACTAGAATGAGAACAGCCCAACTAAATGCACCCCAAGATGTGAATCCATAGAACTTCAAAAAAATAAGATGGTTGAGATTTAAGCCAGTGGGGTTTGATTTGTTCCTCACACAGCAAATGCTGAATGATACACCTAAAGCCACAAAACTCAAAACATATTTAACACAATTATATGGGGGAGAAAGACTTAAATTACAAGTCAAATACAATCAATATGACTACACAAACACAGGTAGAAGTTTTGAAAATCAAAATGAATGTGAACTACATGGATTTCAGTGAGGTTGCTAGCCTAATAGAGGCTATGTGAATCACAAAAAAACAATTGTTTCTACATCAGTAAACTAAGTTGTAAGTTTTGTTTTGTTTTGTTTGTTACATCACATACAAGTAGTTTACTTTAAAAACACACAACCTAAAAAGGGTGTTTCTTATAAGTGTGTAATGCACTCTGCCAGGGTACTTTCAAAAGTTCAGGGAAAATTAGAATGGAAAGAGAATAGAAATCGTTCCATAAACTTTTTGAAGCACAGTAACATTTTAATTACATTTAAGAAATTGGTTTTGAGTAGAAGGGAAGGACAGTATAATTTCCCCGTTTTAAATAATGTAAAATTGCCTCCAATATACTCCTGCAAAATTTATGCTTTTGAAGAATAGGCTACTAACATGAAGTGAAAATTAAATACATTATTTACCTTTTGAGGTGACATAATCCAAAGAAAATTCTGGAGTTAAAAAAGGATAGATATGTTTAAGGTATGTATGTTAAGGCAATGTTCGTTCTAAGTTGACCTCCACATTACAAAGATAATCTCAAAAGTGAACAAACACTTGTTTTGACTTAAATGGGGCAAAATGTAAAACGCTAGCCAAAAAGTCAGGATGTCTAACATCAACAAATCACGTGACCCTGGGCAAATCACATTTCCTCTAAACAATTTTTTAACTTTTCTTACAAGGCAGAAATATGGGTAAAACCATTCATGAATGACCAGAAAAGAACTATGAAGATAGAGTGTGGGGAACTGTGTGTTCTCATGATGACCCCCTGAGTTGCAGAGCCAAAAGGACAGACTGCCAACTTCCTGATGAGGAAGTGGTGGCGGGCTGAGCTCGGAAAAAGCTGAGGCTGCAGCCTAGCAAGTTTGTGAAAACTGCATGCTCTCATTTATGACTGCTGATTAAAATCTAGTTGGCCGACCACAAGAACTAAGCTGCGCTCAGGTGTGATGATTCTGAGAAGACTTCTGAACAACTTCTTTTTTTTTATTTTTTCTCCCCCTACTTCCCCTTTTTTTACACTTCTATATAAGAAGCTTGTGTGAGACAATAAAACGAGGCTTGATCAGATCCTTCTCTTGCCTCCCTCCTTTGCGTCTCTTGTCCCACCCACTCCCCCTTCCAGGTTCCACGGACCGACTCCCAATTCCCAAGGGAAGGGACAATAGAGAACCATAAGCACATCTCTAGATTCCAAATTTGGTGACAGGCTGGGTTTGAGAGAGCTCAGACACTGGGAACAATGAGGGAAGATTGAAGGAATGGGAGTGTGTTCAGAGAGCACTGCAGACAGATCCTCTCAGCGGTGACAGGTGATTCCTGCACCCCATGGAACACCTTCAAACCCCGTTCAATAAGTAACACCTCCAGGGTCCTTGCCTCTCCTTCTCAGTCTAACTCACTTCTCCCTTCTGAAAGTTGGCCCCAACCTTCCGATACCATCCAGTCTCAGACAGCTACTGAGTGAGATGTCATCACCAACTGCGGTGCGTTGTAAACACTGGACACAGTTACTGTTTGGGCTGTGCAAAGCTGGGACCTTCACCTTTCTGGGACTGAAGCAGTACTGACAGGGTTCCGGCCACAACGATGCTCCCCCAGGTGGGATTCCTATTCACAGGACACCGTCCTTCAAAGTTTGTCACACGTCCTTCACTCCAAAGAAAGTGGGACCAACATCCAGTGCCCCAATCTCCTTCCTAGAAGTCACTGTCCTGGAAACAAGGTTGTGTATCAACTTCTGGTAAACTCAGACCAGGAGCGCCAGGCAGGCCGCACAGGGCAGGAGGGACCAGAAATGTGACCTCCTGAAGAGACAACGGCCACAGCGTAACGCTCTGTCTGCACACACCTCACAGTTATTTCTCTGCGATCTGGGGAATCACACGAACGTCCACACGCTCACGGTACAGATGGTGAAGTGAACGTCCCATAGGTCGGTACCAGGTTCCTGATGGCGGCGCTGGAACGTGACCTCCCCACACCTCCCAGTCTCGCTGTCTTCACACGCCCCCACCCACGTTCCCGTCGCCACCTGGGACCTGAGCTCCCGTCCTAGGACATCTGGAACCGGCTTCTGCACACCCGGCAGCACCGTCCTCTGACAGAACCGCCTGGAAACGTCTGGAAAGCGCAGCCCGGGCACCCCTTACCCTTCCTCGGCCCAGGTCCGCGCTCGCGCCGCACGTCAGGCCCCACCCGCCCAAGGCCCGTGGCGCTTCTGCCCCCAAGTGCCGGGACACCGTCCTGTTCCCCAGAACCCCGAGGCCCGCGGGCTCCTCTTTCACCCTCGTACCCACCTTCAGAGACTTACGATCCAGGGGCAAAATCTGAGGAGCAGCAGCGTGGGCGGAGCCGCACATGCGCAGAACATACCTAGAAAAGCCCTTCCCACAGTCCTGCGCAGGTGGCTTCATTGCAGAGGAAAACTACATTTCCCAGAGGGCAGAGCGAGTGAAGCAGCACATGCCTAGAAGGAGCTTGGAATGGCTGTTTTGTACTCCTCTGCTCGTGACGTCATTGGAGGGCGAGACTACATTTCCCACAAGCCTCTGGGGTCATCCTTTAGAGACCAAAGGAGAACATTTTGTTTATTATCTCAGCAGAGAGGCCTGTCACCAGGAGACCAGGACCTGACGGATGAAGAGTGGTCTCTATCCAGGTTATTGCGAGGTGGAATCCTGATTCTTTATTAAATCCCAGTTTGACAAACTGGGGCATTGTGAGAATAACGGGGAAATTTGAATGTGGGCCAATTTCAGCATGATATTAATAAGTAATTTTACTTCTTTTTAGTTGTCATATAGGTATTGCTATTCTAGAACCCACGTTTATTTCTTCAGATGCATTTTAGAGTATGAAAAAAATCATGCATCATCTTCCTTTAAATGGTTAAACAAATGAGAATTAACATGGTAGCTCTCTTCTAAGCCATTAAAAAATGTTTGTTGTCTTCCAGTATACTCACAACTGGCCATGTCTCCAGCCCAGTGACAAGTCAGCTCACATCAAGACCTCTCGGAGCCTCGGTGCCCTCTATGACATGAGGTCAGTGACTCTGTTCCCATGGAGGAGGTTGGGCATCCAAGCTGCCCTGCATTTGTGACCCCCACCTTGTCCCACCCCAGGGAGGGGAGGCCTGCTGCGTGGGGACAGTCCAGGCAGACACGCTGGAGAAGCTGCTGGAGCACTAACTGTGGCACCTGGGCAGTGACCGCTCTGACTCTCCCATTTTCCTGTGCTCCTGCTGAGAGCTCACCTCCACCCAATGGGTGCTGGACCTGCTGCTGGGAGGGTGGGCACCGCTCCTCTATGGTGCAGAGGTGACCCAGCTCCAACTAGCTGTGGGTTAAGAATGTCACTGCTCCAGAAACGTTTGCAACTGTGAAAAGTGGGTGCCGAAAGGACCAGACCAAGAGGGTCACTGCAGGGACTACACGGAATGAGCCATGGAAAGTGCCTATCTAGTGTGTGCCCCTCTGGAAAGGACTGGAAGGGTGGGTCATGTTGACTATTTCCCTGTCCATGAAGCAGCCCCTGCCTCAGCTCTCACCAGCCCCGGGTTTGCTTAGCACTATTTTCAAATTTGTAAGAGTTTTGGAATTCCATCTAGAGGTCCCTTGGGCAGGCAGGCTGTCCCAGCTTCACTCAGGTGTATGGGAAGGTGCTCATTGGGGTTTATTCATTCAACAAACATATAGTAAAATGCCTGCCACATACAGTCACTTTTGTAGGCACTTAGCATAATCCATGAAACAGAATAGAACAAATTCCCATCCTCCTGGGCTCCCCCTCCAGTTGGGAGTTGACCAGTCCCAGTAAGGCTCATAGCAGGTCTTGTCCAGACCACAGATGTGCCGCCTCCTGTAGATTAGGATGCAGCCTCCCATGTTATGGAGGGGATGGCTGACCTCAGTGATACCAAACTCAGGTCCAGCTGCCCACCCAACTGAGGAGAAAAAACCACAGAAGTCAAGTGGTTGGCATTAGAAAAGCTGATGTATTCAGCTGAAGGAGACGGCAGGCCATCACATCTCAAAGATTTAGATTTACTGAGTGGTTCCTAAAGGATGGCTTGAGGGAACAGAACATGGGAGGTGAAAAGCAGGAGAGAAGGGTACCTGAGCCTTGAGGGGTCCATGTCTACAAGTCAGGAGGTCTCACCAAGGCTTCTTCTGGTTTCTGTTCTCACCTTCACTGTTATCTCAGGACCCTGCAAGATTTTGATTTGCTCCAGTGTAGAATCATCTTTTCTGCAGTGTTTTGCACAGTTTCCCTTCACAGAGCTCTGGTTGACTTGGCTGGTGCCCAAGGTCAGTTTCCAGTCATTTGGCCTGGGTTGTTTCTCAAAACTCTACAAGTGTCAAAGAGAGAACTGTTAGCTGTGCAAAGTACTGATTAGCTTCTCAGCCTTGTTCTCCTCTTTAACAAGCAACACAAGAAAGTCAGGGAATGGGAAGAAAGAGTGGAGAGAGAAAAAAATCTGTCCTCTTAAAAGTCCCCTACCCCTTGTAGCCCAGAGGGTTTTAGTTTCTAACATGGCTTTAGTCCTGCTCACTCCAACACCAGGACCAGCTGGAAATGTGAGTGGACTCTGGGTCATGACGGCGGGTCCTGGCAGTACCCTGGCCCCACACACCTTGTCATTCCCACTGGAGGGCCAAGGTGTGGGGCTCCCTGCAGGGGGAAAGGAGTCATAGAGCTCAGAATGGGGTGACAGGTGCCCTGGGCAAGAGAGCCGCACCCTGCCAGTATCAATCCCGACCCATGACGATGCAGGGCCCAGGACAGAGACATGGTGAGCCTCCTCCTCTCACATCAGCCATGCATCTCAGTCCTTTGTGCCCAGCTGCATATGGGGCTGGGGTGGCTGTAGCCACTAGTCCTGAGAATCTCCTCAGTGGGAAGATGAGAATCTACATAATAGGGAGCACATTGGTGCATGAACGAGAGATTAGGATGCCTCTGGGTCACTGTGAAGGGTGGACAGGGATGGACTCTGCTTGTTTTCTTTCTTAGAGGGTGAAAAACACTTATTGTGTGCAGCCAGTGAAGGAACAGAGCAGGCACCTGCCCTCCCTGCCCAGGAGACAGACAGGAGCATGGCAGGCTTCCTGATAATGGGGAGAGATGGCCATTGATGGAGCGCCCCCTCGACAGATGTTATCTGCCAGCTCCTGGCCATTGGCCAGCCCTGCCACTGCCAGGACAGCCCGCAGGCTAGGGTGGGGGGCTGGACAGTGGATGAGCCCACACAAGGGGTGTCATGTGGGGCTGTGGGGAAGTACAGCCCAGGCCTTTGACTGTGCCACCCACCCACAACCCACAACCCACAACGCACAGCACCAACACTCCATTTTGGGTGTTGGCTGGACCAAGACTTGGAAGGTGTCTCTCTGCCCCCAGCTCCCCTGCCTCCAGAGGCAGGTGACCTATGCCAGCTCACCATGCCTGATGTGGGCCTGCAGCACTGTGCCCACCTCCTCCTTGCCTTGCTGCAGCCCCAGGGAACACAGAGGCAGAGCCAGATGGGCAGGAAGGCTGGGGAGGATGCATGTGAGCTTGTGATGAGGGGACAGGGCTGGGCCACACAGAGGAGCCTCCAGAAGCAGGCAGATCACACCCCATGGACTCAGATGTCCTGTCCTTAACATGTGGGGACACTAGGAGGGTCTACAAACCCAGGTCTTGACACCACCACCTGGCTTCTGGTCCCCAGCAGGCTTGCTACAGGTCACACGGACCAACATGTTCCCACCTGGACACCTCCCAGTGGATCCAGAGTCCCCGTCCTTGCTGGGCCTCACCCGAGAACAAGGAATCAGGAATTGTCCATGGGTGGCCAGGACCCCATCCGATGCTAAGCACAGGAGCTGTCCCTGGGGACGCTTAGGCCATAAGGCCCAGCAGAGGGCACATCTCAGGTCACACGGGTGAGGACCAGCTTTATTCTGGGGGTGCCTGAAGCAGGGTGGCTGCATTCTGGCCACTCCTTTTAGGGGGCCCCATCCTCTGGCAGGTGCTAAAGGGACACGGTGCCACAGGAGTCCACAGCCATCACCACCCCAATCCCCACCAGGTCTGTGGACACTGACCAGGGCCTCCTGCGCCAGACCTGGTGTCCTGGGGTGCCGACGTGGGACACGCCATGGGCCCAGCCCTCTGTCGCCTCCTGATGGCGCCAGCTCAGCAGAGAAGAGGGCACTGAGCTGGGGTCCTGCAGTCCGCGGCTGATCTCGAGCATCTGAGCCAAGGGCAGGAAAATGGCAGGGAGTGACCCAGAGGGGCTGGGGCCTTAGCAGCGCTGTGGGAAGCCCCTTCGCACGCCGCGTCTCCCGGAGGGACGGTCGGGAGGGCGGCTCTGCCCTCCTCCTGCCGGGGACAGGGGCTGCCATCAGCAGGGACCCCGGCAGCCTCAGGCATGTCGCGGGTGGGGTGCCCGCCTCCCGGGCTGTGCACTGGCTGCTGCCACCCTATGGTCACAGACACTGCGGCTCCTGCGTGACCTCCTGGCGGCTGCGTGGCCTGCACAGTGCTGCGGGAGGACGCGGAGGCGCTCGGTGGACGTCATGTCACAGCGCAGGCCACCATGGCAGTGCCACCGGCCTCCTCCTGCCCCGGAGCAGCCAAGAAGCACTTCGTCCTCCTGCAGTGGTGACGGGCCAGCGGAAGGGGCGGACGGTGGCGGCATGGAAGGACACCCGGCTGCCACAGCTCCTGCTTCCTGCCTGGTGGCGCTGCTGCGGGCGTCGCTGCTTCTAAGCGGCTGATGGAGCTCAGCAGCCCCCAGGCCTCTGAGTGGAGGGACCGTCACTCATGCGGGACAGTGGGACACACGCCTCAGCTCCGACACCACGGCCCGGAGGCCTCTCTTTTCCTGATGACCTTGGCATTGACAGTGTGGTGAGCGGCCACACCTGCCACTGTTGTGAGGCACGTTCCTGCAAGAAATGCACTTACAGGCCACTTGTGCAGAAAAGGGCAGCTCATTCACCCCAACTGGCCAGCAACCGTCTCTCAAGAAGCAACCAAGGGAGGACAGCCCCGAGCCTTGTTCCTGTGGGGTTTTTAAACTCAAAATGTACATCCCATTGGCACACGGGTTTGTCCAGGTGCACAAAGCAAGCAGGGAGCTGGGTCACAGAGGCCAAGAACGAGACATTCGAGCAGCCAAGCGTACAAGTTTTCATTGTGTATGTTACTGTTCCCACGTGACAGTTCCCTGTGCCTGGCTCCTGTTCCCACGTGACAGTTCCCTGTGCCTGGCTCCTGTTCCCACGTGACAGATCCCTGTGCGTGGCTCCTGTTCCCATGTGACAGATCCCTGTGCCTGGCTCCTGTTCCCACGTGACAGTTCCCTGTGCCTGGCTCCTGTTCCCACGTGACAGATCCCTGTGCGTGGCTCCTGTTCCCACGTGACAGATCCCTATGCGTGGCTCCTGTTCCCATGTGACAGTTCCCTGTGCCTGGCTCCTGTTCCCATGTGACTGTTCCCTGTGCCTGGCTCCTGTTCCCACGTGACAGATCCCTATGCATGGCTCCTGTTCCCATGTGACAGTTCCCTGTGCCTGGCTCCTCTTCCCATGTGACAGATCCCTGTGCGTGGCTCCTGTTTCTATGCAATAGCTGTTGTTTCTATGAGAAGGTCAATGGTTTCTTACACAGAAGGGGGTTAGTCTGCAGGTCAGACAGGGCAAAATGCAGTCAGCATACGTTATGAGAGTGTGGGGAGCTCTATTTCACCACCCCACCCCATCAGTAGGGCCCTGCGGGGACAAAGCGGTCATCGTCCATTCCACGGGGTCCCAGATGTCAGTCAGTCAGTACAGTGAGACGTACATAGGCAGGTGAACAAGTACTCTGCCGCAGAGTCCCTGTGTAGTGACACGAGGCTGTGGCAGAAATGGCAGGAGCCACCTCCCCCACCCCACCCCCAATGATGCTTCAATTGAGATGTTGAAAGGCTCTGGAATGAAGTGAGTGGGGACACCTTAGACCCCAGCCCTGGTGCAGCTGCCAGATGATGCAGCCACTTGAGTGACCCATCTGAGCCTCATTCAAATTGCGGACCACAGGATCACAAGCAAACAACGTGGCTTTGGGGTGGCTTGTGACAGCGTAGATGAGCAGTATGGGCCATGGCCCCCTGTTGCACCACCCGGGGTTTGGATTCTGGCTGAGCTGGGGGCTCTAATGCATTGTCACCATCATCCTGCTCCCTAACTTGCGGACCTCCTTCCCTTTGTCATTGATGCCAGTGAGCTCAGCTCTGCCTAGTGGGTGGCAGGCTGCAGGTGCCCCATAATGGTCACCCTGTCCCCTCGCATCCCCCTTCCCCCGGACCCATCCCTGCAACACCACAAATGGCACCAAACACAGGAGCCCATGAACGCAGCCCGGGGATGGCTCAGCCGTGCCTGCCCTACACAGGTGGGTGGGGATGAAGTGCCCATCCCAGGGCGTCTGAGGCAGGGGCAGGTGGTGACACGGAGGGTGAAGAGGAGCCATCAGGGACAAGGGGTGCACAAGGTAAGGAGGTGGTGACCTCACCATCTGTGCCCTTCGCGGCAGCCAGCACTCTGCAGGCGTCGCGAGCACTGCGTTCCCAGGGGACGATGCTGCAGCCATGCTGAGCAGGTTCTCTCCGGCTGATGATGATTCCCGATGGGAACAGCAGCGTCCTCCGCGGGCCCCGTCAGGAAAGCCTCTGGGTGCTTCAGCCCTAAGGAAGCTGGTGCTGAGCGCTGCAGGATCTGTGGGGACAGGTCTTCACTGTCCCTCTCCAGCAGCAATGGCATCTCTGCGGCCATGTTCTCTGGGGCTCACCGCGAGCCGGCCCCGAGTCCTGGACATGCCTGTGACTGGCTCCGGGTGGGGTCGGGCATCTGTGTCCTCACCCCGTGGCCATATCTCATGTCCCGCAGCCTCAGGGGAGCAGCTGCTGTCACCTGCACCCAGGCCTGTGCCCAGCCCTTCCTGCTGGGCCTTGGCACCATCTGGCCATCGAGATTGAGGTGGTGATGAGCCGTCCCCTCCCAAAACCCTGGGGGCTGGGACAGGGGTGAGACGAGGGTCAGCTGGGCATGGGGCAGAAGGACCAGAGCTGGGTCCTGGGCACAGTGGGGTCTGGAGTGGGCGATGAGGCCTAGGGGGGATGATGGGGACTTAGTGGAATAGTCCACTGACATTACCTGGATCCACAGGTCAGGGCTGTGGAAGGGGTCTCAGGCTGTCCTTCTGATGAATGTTTTGTCAAAAGACGGTGCACTGTTAGAAGGCCAGTTGTGTGCTATGAAAGCTGGTCCCAGGAGCTTCACAAACAGCATGGTAAAGTCCAAAATGGAAAAGGGGATGGGGATGAGCAGTGAGGTCCCACCCCAGCTCTGCCATGCAGGACCCTGTTAGTAGTGTATATGAGACTCAGTTTGCCCATCTGTAACATGAGCATATTAGGAATACTAGGAAATGCCCCAAATTCCCAGAGAAGTGACTGTGCAGTGGGTGCAGACTGAGAGATGCCACGTGCCAGCTGTATCTGTGGGTGTCGGTTTCTCTCAAGCAGTGAAGTTTCTGTTTTCCTCCTCTAGGTTATAGCATGCTTAGCACCCCTGATGAGACATTTCAAAAGTGGATGAAGGCCTTGTTTCCAGGCACAGTGTGTTGTATTGTAGGGGGGCATAGAAAATTGTAGTAGAATTGTAGAAAAATATAACCTTAATGTACACAGTCTTGTAACAAATGCTTAAGCAAAGCAGCTTCTAAGGGGCCATAACAAAGGTCAGGCCTGAGCACACTAAACATTAATAGCCCCCACCAGTTCCAGGAAACGACTGGTTCCTTATCTAAAGGCCACCTGGCCAGGCCCTGGGGAAGATAAACAATTGAGAAATGTGCTATCAGGGTGCCAGCCTGCTAAAACCCACCTGTAAATCTAAGAGGTGCCACAGATAACCAACAACTCATCCTGTCACAAGATCTGTTCAGAAAAACTGTATAAAAGCTGCCTGTATTGTAAATTCCGGGTCGCTTATGTCTTGAATGCCGAGTGACCCCAGCATGCTGGAAATAAACTCCTCTTGCTTGATTGCATTGGATTCTGTCTCATGGTCTTGGAGAGGTGAGCCATCCTAACATGTGGGGTTTGTGCATGGTGCACGGATCTTACAAACCCACACCCTGATATAGGGAATGACGGTAGCATGAACCAGATGGAATAATGGTGAGGCTTTGCACCTGGGACCTTCCCTGCATGAAGCTCTAGCTACTCATGTGACCCCTCCCTCCTGCTGTATTATTTCCTCATCCCCCTCTTTAAAAGCACCTCGTTATTTTCTTTTAAAAGCCTGTGTGTGTGTGTGTGTGTGTGTGTGTGTGTGTGTGTGTGTTTGTATCACCTTTTTCTTTCTTTGGGAGCCAAACTTGGAAAGTCGAGGATTGGACGTTAAAAACAACCACCTAGGGCCGGCCCGGTGGCGCACTGCTACAGTGCGCCGCTTGGGAAGCGTGGCGGCGCTCCTGCCGAGGGTTCGG
>NW_007734027.1:51194-52454 GCF_000696425.1 Galeopterus variegatus | reverse complement strand
AGCCGCTCGTTATTTTCTTTTAGAAGCCTGTGTGTGTGTGTGTGTGTGTGTGTGTGTGTGTGTGTGTGTGTGTGTGTGTGTGTGTGTATCACTTTTTCTTTCTTTGGGAGCCAAACTTGGAAAGTCTAGGATTGGACGTTAAAAAAAACCACCTATAGGAGTGAGGCAATTTAGAAATTCTAGACACAGCACATGCCCATTCATTCATTCATTCATTTATTCATTCATTCATTTCTTGAAAGTTGTGCACAGATTTTATTTATTACCCTATATTTAGAATTCAATTTCAGGTAAAATATACGCAACACGTAAAAATACCCATATGTTTCTCTTGCCATGTAATAGAACATTCCATTGTGTATATTGTGAGAGAGGAAATGCAAACTCTATGCCACCATCACATACTCCAGCTTTTCATACAGCTGGTTATTTTACAACTCTTTTTTTTCCGTTTGTGAAATCTCAACACATGTGAGATTCTCCTAAAATGGTGTGGAACATCAGAGGGTGCATAGTCAGCTTACCGACCCCTCACTCTCCACACTGGGGCCTCAGAGTTACAAGTAGAATTAGGAAAGAACGCAGGCAAGGACAACCCCTCCAGTCTGATCCAAGCCAAAGAATTACAACACGGGACCGGTTGGTTACGTGATGGGGTGTGGGGGGTTGCTTTCGTGTCTGTCATCTACCACTCCCAAACACTCATACCTGATCTTCAACTTCTAGTAACCCTGTGCATTGAATTTGGACTAACAATAAAAGTGGTACAGGTTCTCTGTATTTCACCTATAATCCTCATGCTGAGATGCTGACCTCTGACTGACTGTTAGGCAACCCAGAGGATTTCCCTTTTAAATATTACTGTAAGACCCGTGCACCAAGCACAGATCCCACACGCTGGAGTGAGTGGCTCGCTTCACAAAGACCACAAGACCAGAGAAGCTGCAATCAACAAGAGGGATTTAATTTTTAATTTTCCAGCTAGCTGGGGTTGCCTTGTGTTTCAGACCAAAGCGGCCCCGAATTTACAATACAAGCAGCTTTTATACAGTTCTTTTTTGAACAGATCTTGTGATAGGATCAGTTGTTGGTTATCTGTGGGGCCTTTAGGTTTACAGGTGGGCTTTTGCAGGCTGGCACCCCATAGAACATTTCTCAATCGTTTATCTTCCCCGGGGCCTGGCCAGGTGGCCGTTAGATAAGGAACCAGTCATTTCCTGAAACCGGTGGGGGCTATTAAAGTTAAGTGTGCTCGGGCCT
>NW_007734027.1:40222-50233 GCF_000696425.1 Galeopterus variegatus | reverse complement strand
TTATGGCCCCTTAGAAGCTGCTTTGCTTAAGCATTTGTTACAAGACTGTGTACATTAAGGTTATATTTTTCTACAATTCTACTACAATTTTCTATGCCCCCCTACATTACAATTTGTGCAGGCTACAGACAATAGTGCAGGTTAAAGTTACATTTTTTATAACAATTTCCAACATTACGATTGAACAAACAAACCCCAGAGGATTTCCCTTTTAAATATTATGATTGAACAAACAAACAAAGAAAGAAAACAACAGCAACAAAGAAATCAAACCCAAAATATGAACCATGATAGATAGATTAGGAAGAGGTTTAGTCAAGTATATAGATAGTAATTGTTCACTCAGTCATTAAGGAGAGCCAGGAGTAAAGGACCATTTACAGAAATTTTCAAGCAGAAAATCTAAAGAACTGAATCATTGCAGGAATTTGTTCCACTGCAGAAGCTAAGATGTTCCAGTAGGAGATATCGTCCCTTGACTGGAATATAAACACCACAGCTGAACACTCTGCCGAATACATAAAACACCGATGAGATTCATCCTGTCATTTCAGAATCTGATTTCCACAGCTGCCGTGTTCTTAGACTCCAATGTGTAATTTTCAACAACATCAAAATCACAAGGCGTACAAGGAAATACCAAATCATGTTTCTCCCGTGCATGACTTTCTATAAAATAGGGGTTTAGCTCGCCCTGTAAAACAAAAACCCTAGCCTGCCTTGGTTCCCAAATCAACTTGCTCAAGTCCAGTCCATCAGTTCAAAGGCACCTCATTCTATCGCTTCATTCAAATGCAAAATGCTCTGCTTCTGTCCAAGCTGCACGTTGTCATGGCCCGGGGCAGGCGAAGGGGGAGGAGGAGAGGAAGTTTTGGCCGCCTCAAAGGGAGATGCTAAACAGATGTTCTTGGCGAGTTGGAGTCATTCATAGTTCCAACACAGGATCGAAGCGATAAGGACACCCAGGCCTAGCAGGAAAATTTTTTTTTTTTTTTTAACACACCCGCCCTGGGTAATGATCCTAGCACTCTCTGCTGTTGATGCTCTGCTCTAGGTGCAGGGTTGTTTCCCTCCTGTATCTTAGTTTAAGACATGTATGTACAGTTTCACATCATCCGTCTTCAAGTTTCAGGATGTGTACTCACTCACTCTCCCATCTGGTTCCCATGAGAGATCTTCATCCCCCTTCCACACGCTCATGGCAGCAGCCTGGTAGAGTGATTGCATGTACCTCCCTCTCCGCCCCCTAAATGAGGTAGCTGGGCAGACGTGAAGAAGGCACCTGCAAAAGAAGAGTGGGTTGGTGGCAAAGTGAGTGGGTTGAGGGATACCGTGGGCACTCAAGTGAAGGGGGAGGAGGAAGGCACTCCCTGGCAATATGGCGCCCTTCTGGGTTCTTCTCCAAAACCCAGGCCCACTGGCGCCAAACCTCAACCAGTCACAGGTCAAGACCCACCTCCCGCCCAGCCCCGTCCAATCAGCTACTGCCCCGTCCACCCCCAATCCAAACCCGAACGCAGCTCCCTATAAATGTGCTGTGCAGTTCTTGAATAAAGCGGAACTTCTCTGGTGAACTGTCAGCCCAGGTCTCGCGTGCCTCCTTCATCTGTGCACCCTTTCAAGGGGGGAATGGCTGCCAGAGCAAACGCGACCATAAAGTGAATGTGATTCACGTTGCTGAAGCATATGGACAAAAATTTGGGGTGATGTCTCTTTTCACTCCAGTGTAGAACAAACCTAAAAACCATCTTTGTGACAGAAATAAGGAAGGAAGTTCCCGGTGTTCAGCAAACTTCTTCCTCTCATTCCTCTCAAGAAGTCCAAGGGGGAAGTCAACATAATTTGTAAATGACCATAGGACCTTTTGTGACAAATGAAAGACAGGGAGAATGTTAGCCTTTAAAATCATACCCTGCTCACTTAATTTTTTTATTTTCTTTATTATTATTATTATTATTACTTTTTTTTTTAAAGATGACCGGCAAGGGGATCTTATGCCCTGACTTGGTGTTGTCAGCACCACACTGTCCCGAGTGAGCCACGGGCCGGCCCTCCCGCTCACTTTCCTTTACTTCTCTTTCTTTCTTTTCTCTCTCTCTGTCTCTGTCTCTGTCTCTCTGTCTCCCTCCCTCTCTCTCTCTTTCCTTGTTTTTCTTTCTTTCTTTCTTTCTTTCTTTCTTTCTTTCTTTCTTTCTTTCTTTCTTGTCTTTCGTTCTTTCTTTCCTTCTTTCTTTCTTTCCTTTTTCCCCCTTTTCTCTGACTTCTCAAAACCTCCTGCTCACTTCTCAAGTCAGCAATCGCACTATGGGTTAGGTGTTGTTTCTCGAGTCTGCTTACTTCAGTTTCCCATCCCCCTTCATGGATGGGTGGATGGATGCGCATACGCATGTACGTACGTATCTGCTCAGTCTGTTATTTAGTGATTATTATTTTTATTTTGGATTGGACACGTTGCAGAAGTAACCAAGGCTGTTGCCGATCTGTGTTGCAGATGCCTAGGTAGACTGTGCCTGACTTCAGGGACGGACAAACTCATATTGAGAGGGCGGACAATGTACACGTATATGTATTAGCTTTTACCGTAGGAAACTGTTTTCTCCTTATGAGAAAAAAGTAGCTCACCAAACCCCAAACTGGTCTGTGGCAACATATGCTATGCTACCTTGAAAATGCAGTTGATGTTGCTGCATAGGATCTAAGGGCGCCATCTCATGGTAATGAACTCGGGGGTGGGGTGGGGTGGGGGGCTGGCTGGAGGTGTCATAAGGCAAGGCCTGTTAGTTCAGGTTTCTCTCCATTTCTTTGAGTCTTACTTCCTTTCCTTTGGGTATAAAGCAGTACCCCTCTGGAATGAAGCTCTTGTGACCTGCTTCAGGGGAAGGTCATCTAGGTTTTGTGGCCTGTGTAGGGGCAGAAAGGCATGATAAGCTTTTCTCATGGGTTAAGGAGAGAAAAACATAACGAATCTACTGAGTCAGTGTTTTACCTCACACAGGAGCCTTCAGATAGGCCCAGGGAAAACTGTCTACTCGTATGCTGAGGCTCGATGGAGAACAGACAGTGATGTAGAAGTGTGATCTCACGGTCACAGACTAAGGGAAGCTTGTCGATTTGTATTGGAACAACGCCAATTAATAACCTTATAATGGCCTCTAAGGCGTTGCAGCGAAGGGCAGGGTCACACGTCTGTCACTTTAAATCAAAAGCCAGAAATAACGAAGCCTGGTGAGGAAGTGCTGTCCAGAAAGCCGACATGGGGCAAACAAACGCTAGGCCTCCTGTGCCAGTTAGAAAAGTTCCGAATGTAGGGCCGGCCCGGTGGTGCACTGCTACAGTGCGCCGCTTGGGAAGTGCGGTGGCGCTCCCGCCGAGGGTTTGGATCCCACATACAGACCGGCCGCTCACTGGCTGAGCGAGGTGTGGGGGCAGCGCCGAGGGTTGTGATCCTGTTGCCGTCCCAGTCTGGTACGGGCACGACACTGAGGGTTGCAATCCATTGCCGGTCACGAAAAAAGACAAAAAGGAAAAAAAGAAAAAAAGAAAAGTTCCGAATGTAAAGGAGAACTTCGCCATTCAAAAGCATCTCCTTCTCTGGCTTCATTCAAATGCAGAAAGCTCTGGTTCTTGACATAGCCTGAGGCTTCTCTACGTGGAAGGGCTCTTCTCCACGCCCACTCCCTCGAGCTGTACTTCTAAACTGCAGGGTGGGGGGAAGGAAACTCTGTGTTGGGCAAAAAATCCAGTCCCCTCTGATCATTCTAACCCTGAAACATTTTTCCCCCCTTTCTTCTTTTCACTGCCTCTTTGGTCAGGTCTTTATTCAAAATAAGCCATCCAAAACGATTTGACTTTTTTTTTTTTTTTTTGTCTTTTGTCTTTTTCAGTGTCCGGCAACGGATCGCAACCCTCAGTGTTGCCCCCGTACCGGACCGGGGACCGGCAACGGGATTGCAACCCTCGGCGTTGCCCCCGTGCCTCGCTCATCCAGTGAGCGGGAACCAGTCTGTATGTGGGATCCGAACCCTTGGGCGGGAGCGCCGCCGCACTTCCCAAGCGGCGCACTTATCCAGTGCGCCACCGGGCCGGCCCAACGATTTGACTTTTTACGAAGTAAACTTGACAGTTTATGTGGCAGGCTTCCTTATGCGGCGGGCTTCTTTTCTTCCAGGGAAGGAAGGTTTCTTTTCAGCTGCTGGTTTCTTGGTAGCTGCAGCCTTTTGTCTGAAAGCCTTCTTTCTTCTCAATGCCAACAGCTTTCTTTCGTTTCTTCCCCACCATGGGCTTCTTGCCTGCAACCCCATTCTCATTTGATTTGGGCTCTGGTGCTGCTGCTGCCTTATCTGGTGCGGCTGTCTTTGCATATGGGTTTAGCATCAATATGATTCTTCATGGGTTTTTCAGTGGCTTCTCACTCTGGATGCTGCGATCAGTCTTCTTGCGTGGTGCTCGGTGGGCTCTTTGGATCTCTGGGCTATTTCAAAATTCTGCAAAGAAAAAGAGAAAGAAAGAAAGACAGGGGGAGGGAAAGGGGAGAGAGAGAGAGACAGAGAGAGGGAGAGAGAGAGAGAGAGGAAGGAGGGAAGGAGGGAGGGAGGAAGAAAGAAAGAAAGAAAAAAAATTCTGCTAAGCTCTGTTCATCATCTTGTGTGTGGGAAGGTTATACGGTTCCTCTTCAGGGAGGCAGCTTTACACCAAGTGCCATACAATTCATCTAACTTCTGGAAAGCACTTTGAGTCCAAATGCATAGACTTTTTCTGATATCGTTCCATGCCTTAATTTTCTTAAGGAGCAAAACGGCCTCCTAAGTTTTCTTGTGGCCTTCAACTTTATCTTCAGCCACCAATTCACTGACAGCATAGGGCTGCCTGTCGTTTTTGTGCAAGTTGGTGTGAAAGAGGTTGACAATATCTGGTCAAATGGGAGCCTTGAACACAGCTGGCAAAGTGACATTTTTGCCAGATGACCCCCCCTCCTTTCCACAGTACATCAATATCAGTGGATGACCTCATGCCATGGCGGAGAGAAGGTCCCTGGGGGTCCGCATGGGGCTCGCTCATGTTTTGGTTGGTTTTTTGTTTTGTTTTATTTTGTTTTTTCTTTTTGTCATCGTCGGTGTCATCGTCATCGTCGTCGCTTTTGCTGTACAGCTTAGTTTGCTTGCCTGGCACATGTTGTGAATCAACATTCATTGGACGTTCAGGGTCCCGTCCCCCTCTTTCCCCGCCCACCCCCTGCTCCTTCCTGTCCGTGAATTCCCACCTACAGGGTCCCCCTTCACATGCGTGACAACTACTCCATTCCAAAGCAAATGGGAGCGTCATCCAGGACCCAGTCTCTTTCATACTGTAAGATCCATGCACCATGCACAAACCCCACACATTAGGATGGCTCACCTCTCCAAGACCACGAGACAGAGTCCGATGCAATCAAGCAAGAGGAGTTTATTTCCAGCATGCTGGGGTCACTCGGCATTCAAGACATAAGCGACCCCAAATTTACAGTACAAGCAGCTTTTATACAGTTTTTCTGAACAGATCTTGTGACAGGATGAGTTGTTGGTTATCTGTGGCACCTTTTAGATTTACAGGTGGGTTTTAGCAGGCTGGCACCCTGATAGCGCATTTCTCAATCGTTTATCTTCCCTGGGGCCTGGCCAGGTGGCCTTTAGATAAGGAACCAGTCATTTCCTGGAACCAGTGGGGGCTATTAATGTTTAGTGTGCTCGGGCCTGACCTTTGTTATGGCCCCTTAGAAGCTGCTTTGCTTAAGCATTTGTTACAAGACTGCGTACATTAAGGTTATATTTTTCTCCAATTCTACTACAATTTTCTATGCCCCCCTACACGTCGTCCATGCAAGTGTGTAACTCCTGGCTGCCTGGAATGCAACTTTGCATTCATCTAAGTCATGTCATCTCGTCCCGTAACCAAGAAAGAGGGAAGTCAGAGGAATGCATGCCAAGAAAGAATAGAAAGTCTTTAAAAACTCCTTTAGAGCCCTTGCGGTTTTAGGTCCCAATATGACTTCTGTCCTGCTCACTCCCAGATCGTCGGCAGAACGATCCTCCATGCACACAAGCTCACGACACAATGCTAAGCCAGAAAAGAATCAGGAGCTTTCATAGCAGGCCTATATGGGACACCTCCTGAGAAGCTTCCTCATGCCGCGTTTGAATTCTTTCAGCGTTGTCTTTAAGGGCCGAAACTATCATGCCACCCAAGCCTGGCCTGTCATTCCAAAGGGCCTACCTATTTCCCTATATGTGTCACGAGAAGGTCAGATCATATCATCACGGCTAAGGCTTTTATGAGCAAAATAGGCAAGGAAGGCACCATCTTAGTTTTCTGCCACAATCAATCAGAACTTCCTTTTCGTGTCCCCCTTTGAAAGGGCTGAATGGGAAGCAAAGCTAAACTAAAAAGAATTTGGATAGGAAAAGTCAAAAAAGGAAGGCATCTCTCTCTCTCTCTCTTTCTCTCTCTGTCTCTCTGTCTCTCTTTCTCTCTGTCTGTCTCTCTCTCTCTCCAGCAGTCTCCCATAGGGTAACCAAAGTTCATCTGAGAGGTTAAAACTGGAGGAAAAATAGGAAGGGGGGGGTTGGGGCACGGCAGCAGCCTGCTGGCACAGGAAGGATAAAGTCTGTAATGTGTCGATGACGGGATGTCCCTAATTATCTGAGTAGGCAATCATCCCTGGAACTACTCCTTTGCTTTGTTTTCATTTGTGTGTCTGTTTGTATTGGAGGCTGGCCGGCGAGAGGATCCGAACCCTTGGACCTTGGTGTTATAACACTGCACTGTAACCAACTGAACCAAGTAGCCAGCCATGTGTGGTGGGGGGTGCACATCAGACTGAGGGCTTCAACTTTATCCTGAAAGGTCGGGAGAGGGGCTGGAGGCCCACAGGGACAGGCAGGGGACAGAGGGGTGGACCCAGCAGCATGACCACTGGGGGCAGGCTTAGCACAGGGCAGCACCGAGGACAAGCAATTCAGAGGGCTGCTCGCAGGGTTAAAAGTCCATGTGGGGGACTGAGTTTTCTCGCAGTTTCATGAAGATTTACTGAAACGATGCCTGCGCTTTCCTTGGCACATTCCCGCTCAGCCTGTGCTCAGTATGACACTGTCAATGAACACCCCTGTCATTATTCCTGGAGGACCGGAGTCCCCAGGCAGTGGCAGTAAAGTCCCCTGAGCCCAACTTGATGATATATGAATTCTGGTCCGTGCCTTGCGAGGCAGGAAAGAGCTTCCTGAACCAGGACTGAGCTCCCTGAGCACAGAACCCCAGGTCTCATGCGGTCTCCATCCTATAATGCTCCTCTTGTGTTAACAAGGACTGAGATGGTTAATTCTGCTTCTGGCAACCCCAAGGAAGTAAAACAAGACCACAATGTTGAAAAGAGAACATCAAATGCCATTGGTAGTGACATGATCTAACCTCAGAAATGGAGACTGGAAACCTAGGGCGATAACACTGAGAGACACCACACACCTGCAAGCTCACTTATTAAAATTCCACATAACATAGATTACGGTTTTCTAGATATTCATCACCAAAGTTGACTCAGGAAGAACTAGAGGCTTCCAGTTACATAGAGCGGATGGGACTCTTTACAGCTCATCTGCTTTGAAATGCCCCTGAAGTGACATGGGGAAGGTAGAAAAGAGCAAGTAGGCAAGGCTGGAGAACAGCAAGGAAGGACGTGCAAGGCAGGGCTGAAGTCATGAGGCCGGGAAAGTGCCAGATAAAGACCAGCAAGGCACCCAGACCCCAGCGCCACTTCTCCCACAGGAGGCTACAAGTGATTTCTGGGTAAGCTGAGCTCAGGGCTGTGGAGACAGGAGGTGTGGAGGAGAGCGGGGAGGTGGGGCCGGGAGATGGGGTGTCATGGAAGTTCCATTCCCCCTTCCTGGTCTCAGGGCATCCACCCCCAGGTGGGACCTTGGAGGTTCCCTCTCTGATCACCACCTGCAGCTGAGCAAGTCCTGAAGCCCCAGCAGAATCTGGCAGGTTTCGTCGCCTCATGGTAGGTGAGGGGACCTCAGTGGGTGAAGCCACCCACAACCGGGAGGCACGCGAAGCTTGAAAAAGGAGAAGTGTGAGAGGCTGAGGGCCCGGAGCCAGGGATGTGGGGGTGGAGGGAAGGCGCAGCTCATGCCCAGAAGCAGTGCCCTCTGCCTGTCTGTCTATACACGTGTCTTTCCTGCCGGTCAGAGAGTGGGTGCCCCGAGGTCTTGTGCATTTCAGGTGCACAGGGCCTGCTCGCTACAGTGTCACGCAGCAACTTTCACTGAAACTTGCACTGAGTGATGCGTTGCGTGCACAAGCCATCGCCTGAATTCATTCTGATACTGTTACTATGATTGTCAGTTCCGTATGTGGCCAGTGCTCGGTGGTTCACACCTATCACTATCCTGGTGGTTGTCGTGCCCCCAATGTGCCTGGGAATTGGACTCACCCCTGTCCTTGTGCTCCTGGAATACGGCAAGCTCGCCTCGGCCGGAGAACTCGTTCTTGTAGTCCAGCAGCTCTTCCCTCACAGCCTTGTAGCCGTGCACTACCACAACGCGCTGCCAGCCCAGGTACAGTTTGAACACCGGCCCAAAGCTCTCTGCCAGCGGCAGAGACCAGAAGGCACAGAGTGGGGCCAGGCCGTGCAGAAGACAGCCTCACTTTATAATCCCCTCCCCCCAGTTGTTAATGTTGTAGATCAAGAGAACCCATAGGGGTTTGGGAAAAGGCCATCCTTCCCGCAGAGGCTGTTGCATGCGCAGGGCCCATCTGCCCACCTGCCCGCGCCCACTAGGGTGCACCCACTCCACCTACTCTGGCTTTTCAGATCCCTTCTCTGAGGCCACTTTGCCAACACCAGCTCCTAACACCCCATCATCTGCTTCTCTGGTTAAGCTCCCGGGCTCCAGGACACCACAAGCTGACCTGGAGCAGGCACCTCCTCCCCACCGCCCGTTACCCTCCATCATGCATACCCCCTAACGCAAACACCAAGCCCATGCTCTGTGCTTGATGGTGTCTTTATCAACTCCTTTAATTTTTAGATTTGTTAGTTCATTCAATGTTTAGACAGTCGTAGGAGGCAGCTATTGTCATTATTGTGGAACCACAGGGGTGGGTCCGACATTTCACTTTTCAGCCTTCTCCTAGGCATCACACAGGTTGACNGGCAGGGAACAGTCACTTTGAATGCCAGCCAATGAAGTGAAGCCAAAGGACATTCATTCTTCTCATTCTTAGACCCACATCACAAAAGCGACACTCATGGCATTATTCCATTTTGAATTTTATGTGTTAAAATCTTGTGGAAGTTTGTGATGTCGTCATTATCTTCGTGGTTGTTGTTGTTGCTGTCGTTGCTTTATTTTTACAATTTTAGTAGTAGTAGTAGTATTAGTAGCAGTAGCAGCAGCAGTAGTAGCAGTAGCAGTAGTAGCAGCAGCAGCAACAGCATTAATTTTTACTTGTTTAACTGTTACCCTATTGATTTTGCATTTGACTAGATTCTTAATCTTGACAAAGTGTAAAATGTATAAAATATTTACTATCTGGCTCTTCCTTCCTTCCTTCCTNGGCAGAAGCAGTAAAGAGACACGGAAAACAACTACACCGTATATCGATAGATAAAATTTTTAAAAACTTAAATAAGTAAAATGAAAAGCAGGGCGGATGAGTCGAAATCCTTCCCCCCAGCTCTCATTTCGATGAATCCAACAAAACAGATGTCACTGACACCCTGCTCAGTAGTCATTTTTCGGGGATGAGGGCGATTATGGGTACAGAATGAGCCTCCACGCACAGTCCACAAGGAACAACAACCGCAGCAGGCCAGAATATCTTCAAGGTGGAGACAAGTAACTCCGTAGAACCCCAGGAGAAATCCTTCCCCGTGTGTGTCAGAACCAACGGTGGTAAAAGCTGCCATCGCTGTGGACGGCAGGGAACAGTCACTTTGAATGCCAGCCAATGAAGTGAAGCCAAAGGACATTCATTCTT
>NW_007734027.1:36983-38329 GCF_000696425.1 Galeopterus variegatus | reverse complement strand
CTCTGAGTCTTTTTAACAGAGATATCCAATAATGTTTTCTCGCCCTGCTCGAAGGGCGTTCATTCCATGTGGCATTTCCCACGGATGTTGGAGAACGCAACTCCTGGGGGCCATATGCCAGTCCTACGAAGTACTTCTTCAGTTCACTGGGTGATGCTGAATTCCAAAGGGAGACTTACGTGGGACTGCCTTTCACAGATATTTTCAAGGCGTCTTCTACACCCTACCCTCAACACTGCCTCCATAGGCCTCTAGCATAGACCGTCCAGATCCGAATTCCCACAAGTCAGATTCCCGTGTATTTTTCCATAAGGGTAGAGTAGCTCCTAAATGGGCAACCTTATGTGTAGGGAGAGAACGTCGTGGGGCTGGGGGAATGGCAGCGAGAGTGGGCAATGGCCGCCACCTGGGGTGAATGCTTCCTCTCTGAAAACTTTATTCCTTCTGCAACAGGGCATGGCTCCTCAGGCACCGGCCTCCTTTCCGCCCTCATCTACTCAACCCTCGGCCGGCGATCATACCTATTCGGGTCACGTCCGGTCTGACAGTTATCACCAGCGATGGGACATTTTCAAGTCATGGCTAGTTCTATTGCCAGTGCATCAGGAGGTAAGGGGAAATCTGGCTAATGCGACCTAAAAGGATTCTTGATGAAGGCCTGCCAGGGTGATCAGATATTGGAAAACCTCATGGGCCATCCAGGAGCGTGATCAGAAAGGAAGTGTTGGAGTGGAAGTGGATGTCTCGGTACGCTGACTTAGCAGGGTTCTCTGCTCAATCGGGATCTCACAAGGTCTTCCACGACAGGTTCCGGGCATGACCAGCGCCCTCATACACACACTCCGCACAAAACGGCCACCGGCCTCTCCCTTACAAGAAACCTCGTGGTTTCTGAGGAATAGAAACTCTTTCACACCAGCACCAAACCCCTCCCTGCTTCTACATCGGCCTTCCTGACGGTCTATATAAGCCCTCCCACCTCCAGCCCTGGTGCTGTCCTCCATTTTGAGTTCAGCCCAGCAGATTGTTTTCCTTCCATAAAGCGTGGTCGGTACGCAGCATTTCGGCTCACTCTCTCGCAGTCCCCAGATGGCCCTAACCTGGGTCAAGGTTCAGGAGGCTGAGTCAAGTTGGGCCCAGCCAAGAATCTCTGTCGGTTGTTCACCCTGTTCCGTTCCGTTCCATTCTGTTCTGTTCTGTCGTGTCCTGTCATGTCCTGTCCTGTTGTGTCCTCTTCTGTCCTGTCCTGTCCTGTCCTGCTGTGCCGTGTTCCATTCCAGGGCGTGGCATGGCATGGCATGTGTGTTTTGGAATGGTGGGGGTGGGTGTGGGGGTTGGGGTGGGGT
>NW_007734027.1:35464-36079 GCF_000696425.1 Galeopterus variegatus | reverse complement strand
GCTGCTGGGCGACCCCCTCCACCAGCAGTAGCGGCAGAGCATCGGTCGCCATGGTTGTTCTTGTTCTCGTTCAGCCCTCCTGCCGGTAAAGAGGCAGAACCCTGTGCTCTGGTTTTTGGTTTCGGTTTCATCTTTGGCGTTTTGCTTTCTGCTGCCACTCTGCAGTCTCAAAGGAGAGACAGGAGGTCAGGAAGGCCTGGCAATGAGCAGCAGGAACCCTTCCTCCAACCAGATTACCTGCACTTCCCCAGAACGGAGCTCAGGTGTCTCCACCCCTCCCAGTATGAGGGTGTGTCCATCTCCACGTCCGTGAAATCCACCCATCCATTGGCACACTTGACGTTTATCTCGTGTCATCTCAATCAACAACTTCACCGTGATTCATGGAACCCCCGATACCAATACCACCCACCCGATCGACACAGGTTCCAGGTGCGCGTGTTCGCTTTTTCATTCTATGGACATATGTCAGGCTTATTTGACATCTGTACACATCCCATTCGAGAGAAACCGCCCTCCATTCCCACCCAGAAAGAAACATGCACCAAGCCAAGGTGTACACAGAGGGGGGGAGAGGGGCCCCCAACGACCCTCAGCCCCAACCAGGAGAGGGCT
>NW_007734027.1:32467-34937 GCF_000696425.1 Galeopterus variegatus | reverse complement strand
GTGTACACAGAGGGGGGGAGAGGGGCCCCCAACGACCCTCAGCCCCAACCAGGAGAGGGCCAGACCAGAGCATCCGGGGGGCCAGAGCACTCCAGCAAGCATGCATCTGTTTGGTCCCAGCAGAGCAGCGGCCACCCCTTCCTCGGGAGCAGGGATGCGCAGTCAGCCTCACCCTCTCTGGTGGACGACTGTCAGGGTGACGATGATGGCCCTGGGGAAGAAAGATCATAGGAGAGGAAGTTTTAAGATTCAGGGTTTCAGACAGAGGCTACATCGTGGGTCCGGGGCCATTGGGTATCTGGCAGAATGGGAGAAACTGGGACAGCCGTGATAGGGTGGCCCCCCCACTTTCATAACATACACAATTCGCTTCCGTGAAACCGCTCACCATGTGACAGGGTAAATCAATGAAGTTCAAATAGCTTAGTTCGAATCGCTTAGAAGATGGCGTTGATTGAAAATCCTCCTCGGCTCTTCAGCGCCTCCCACGCCCCCCCTACCCACAGAAGGAAGTTAAAAGCTACATATCAGCCCGCCCTTAGAAAAGTTTGAATTTTGTTTGCTATGCCCCACACCTCCAAGCTGCCCCTGAGCAATCAACTGGCTCATTCCAGTTTCCATCACCAGGTCATGCTAGGCCTCCCCAAACCCCCTCCTCACACCAGGAGGGTACGCATTTACGCATGTGAGTATACAATAACTACAAGCGTGTGACTATTTGATAGTTTTAAACGTGTGACCAGTGTAAAAGTGTACCTTTCAACGAGACCCCTAAAGTTCGGGTCAAGGCTGTTCTCTTCCGAAACTTTCTTGGAGGGACAGTCGCCGGGCAGGCCAATAACAACCCCCTTACAAATTCTCACTCGGGCATTCCGGTTCTCATTCCATGCGGCAGACTCACAACAGAGCCAAGCGAAATCGTGACCTGAACAAAACTAGAAAAGGGAGGAGTCGAGTGAGCATTGCACCGTTCAAGAAAATCTTTTCATGGAAGCAGTGTCACCCCATCTTGGGCACGTCTGCTGAATGTCAATCCACAACACGTGCCGGGCGAGCAAACTAAGGAGTACAGCAAAAGCGGTGATGATGATGGTGACAAGAAAAAACAAAACAACAACAAAAAAGAAAGAAACCAAAAAATGGGCGAGCCCCCACGGGCCCCCGGGGGCCCTAGATCCACACCTCTGGGTCCCGGAGGTGTCAGGGCATGGAGCGGCTGGCCATCTGGTCGACCTGGATGCCGGCCACTCCGTTCCCTCCATCCAGCCACCTGGTTCCCCCGGGGGCCCCGGCTCCACACCTCAAGGTCCCGGAGGTGTCAGGGCATGGAGCGGCTGGCCAGCTGGTCAACCTGGATGCCGGCCACTCCGCTCCCTCCATCCAGCCACACTTGGGCCACAGATCCATGCCTCAGTGTCCCCTTTGGCAGCAGCACCCCTCCAGTCCGGCCAGCTAGTCAACCTCCATCTCGCACAGAAGAGGAGGAGGAGTGGTGCACGGGCGCATGGGCGCGTGGGATGGAAATGAAGGGACCCCACATAGACGGGACGATGAGACCCACGGCCACGCACCAGGCTGCCGGCACCAATGCCCATGCCCACGGACACCCCAATGATCCCCGCCATTCTTCCCCATACCCCCTCAGGCAGGGTGGGGAGAGGAGGCGGGAAGCCAGAAGGGGCACTCCCCCTCCCCCCCTTCGGTCAACCCCGACTCCCGTAAAAGCCCACGTGGGACGGGACATGCGCCTCCCCCCGGACCATCCGGGCTTTCACGTACGAGACCCGCCAGCCGCCCCAGCAGCACCAGGAAGGGGGGGTGCAGTGGGAGTTGGGCCTTGGTGGAGGGAAGGACAGAAAGGCAGGAAGGAAGGAGAGGCATGAAGCCCTCCACCACCACTCACGGTGCTGTGCAGGGAGCGCGACAGACAAACCCTTGTGTCGAGGGCTGACTCAATAGATCGCAGAGAGGGAGCTGCTCTGCTACATACGAAATCCCAACCCAGAAGCAGGTCATCTACCAATGGTTTAGCACCAGGTTCCCCACGAATGTGCGTTGTGTGATGGGTGAGGGGGTGGCGGCCTCTCTGGCTGCTCCCCATTTCCCAGGACGAGTGGCACTCCGCACCGACCCCGGTCCCAACGTGCGGCGGGGCGTGTCACGTGTGCATGGCGACCCACTGGTGGTGACGATGGGAGGACAGGCTATCCAAGGCCAACCAAGTCTCTGTGGTGCTGCCGTATAGTTCCGCCTGGGCGGGATTCTGACTTAGAGGCATTCAGTCATAATCCCACAGAAGGTAGCTTCACCCCATTGGCTCCTCAGCCAAGCACATACAGCAAATGTCTGAACATGCGGTTCCTCTCATACTGAGCAGGATTACCATGGCAACAACACATCATCAGTAGGGTAAAACTAACCTGTCTCATGACGGTCTAAACCCAGCTCACGTTCCCTATTAGTGGGTGAA
>NW_007734027.1:25098-26358 GCF_000696425.1 Galeopterus variegatus | reverse complement strand
CGCCGCCGCCGCCGACCGGGCGCGGGGGCCCGGGGGGAGACGACGGAGAGGGGGCAGAGGGGTGGGAGAGCGGTCGCGCCGTGGGAGGGGCGGCCCGGCCCCCCCGGAGACGCCGGCGCGCCCCCGCGGGGGAGGAACCCCCTCGCGGGGGAGCCCCCGCGGGGGTGGGCGCCGGGAGGGGGGAGAGCGCGGCGACGGGTCTTGGCTCCCTCGGCCCCGGGATTCGGCGAGCGCTGCTGCCGGGGGGCTGTAACACTCGGGGGGTGAGCCCGCCCCCCCGGACTCCCCCCACGCCCCCGACCCCGCAACCCCGCCCCGCCCGCCCCGCCCGCCCCGCCACCTCGGGAGGAGGAGGAGGAGGAGGACGAGGAGGAGGAAACGAGGAGGAGGAGGACGGGGGGAGGGAGGGAGAGGAGGGGACGAGGCCCCCCGAGCCACCTTCCCCGCCGGGCCTTCCCAGCCGTCCCGGAGCCGGTCGCGGCGCACCGCCGCGGTGGAAATGCGCCCGGCGGCGGCCGGTCGCCGNAGCTCGCCTTAGGACACCTGCGTTACCGTTTGACAGGTGTACCGCCCCAGTCAAACTCCCCACCTGGCACTGTCCCCGGAGCGGGTCGCGCCCGGCCGCCGCGGCCGGGCGCTTGGCGCCAGAAGCGAGAGCCCCTCGGGGCTCGCCCCCCCGCCTCACCGGGTCAGTGAAAAAACGATAAGAGTAGTGGTATTTCACCGGCGGCCCGCAAGGCCGGCGGACCCCCGCCCCGCCCCCCCCCGGGGGAACGGGGGGGGGCGCCGGGGGCCCCCCACTTATTCTACACCTCTCATGTCTCTTCACCGTGCCAGACTAGAGTCAAGCTCAACAGAGTCTTCTTTCCCCACTGATTCCACCAAGCCCGTTCCCTTGGCTGTGGTTTCACTGGATAGTAAGTAGAGACAGTGGGAATCTCTTTCATCCATTCATGTGCGTCACTAATTAGACGACGAGGCATTTGGCTACCTTAAGAGAGTCATAGTTACTCCACCGTTTACCTGCACTTCATTGAATTTCTTCACTTTGACATTCAGAGCACTGGGCAGAAATCACATCGCGTCAACACCCGCCGCGGGCCTTCGCGATGCTTTGTTTTAATTAAACAGTCGGATTCCCCTGGTCCGCACCAGTTCTAAGTCGGCTGCTAGGCGCCGGCCGAGGCGAGGCGCCGCGCGGAACCGCGGGCCCGGGGGCGGACCCGGCGGGGGGAGACCGGCGCGCCGACCGCCGCGATC
>NW_007734027.1:0-21757 GCF_000696425.1 Galeopterus variegatus | reverse complement strand
CCACCCCCGCACCCGCCAGAGCCCCCCTCCGGGGAGGAGGGGTGGTGGACGTGGGAGGGCAGGTGGAGGGGTTGGGAGGAACGGGGGGTTGGAAAGATCCGCCAGACCGCCGGAACCGCCAGACATGCCACTGGGTTGAATCATCAGGGCGGACTGCGCGGACTCCACCCGTTTACCTCTGGTTTCACGCCCTCTTGAACTCTCTCTTCAAAGTTCCTTTCAACTTTCCCTTACAGTTCTTGTTGACTATCGGTCTCGTGCCGGTATTTAGCCTTAGATGGAGTTTACCACCCGCTTTGGGCTGCATTCCCAAGCAACATGACTCCAGGAAGACCCGGGCCCGGCGCGCCAGGGGCCGCTGCCGGCCTCACACCGTCCAAGGGCTGGGCCTCAATCAGAAGGACTTGGGCCCCACACGAGTGGCGCCGGGGACTGGGTCTTCCATACGCCACATTTCCCGCACCCCACCGTGGGGCGGGGATTCAGTGCTGGGCTCTTCCCTGTTCACTCGCCCTTACTGAGGGAATCCTGGTTAGTTTCTTTTCCTCCGCTGACTAATATGCTTAAACTCAGCAGGTTGCCACGTCTGATCTGAGGTCGCCTCTCAGATGCGGAGAGGAGGGGAAGGGCAGTGGGTGGGGGGATGGCAGAGGAGGCACGAACGGACCTACACGCCCTGCAGGTGGGGGGTGGGCCGCGGCCTCCCGGCCCCCACCCCCTTCCACCACCCGACCACAACCACTCACGGGGAAAGCCGGCGAGAAGCGGGGGTCGGGGAGAGAGAGCCACGGGCGCTGCCGACCGCCGACACCTGCCCTCCCCCCCAACCTCCTCTCCCCCAATCCTACGAACGGCCCGCAGCTGCCGCAGCTGCTGCCCCGCCACCCGACACATCCCCCTGCTCCGGACGGGCGGAGAAGGCACGCGAGGCAGAGCGCAGGGCCGGAAGGAGAGGAGGGACGGAGTGAAGCAGGGAGAGGGAGGAGCCAAGACCACTGGACGGAGCACGAGCCGGTGGCAGAGGCTGGGCCAAGGGGGAGCGGGAAGCGGCAGGGTCGCACCACCCGCAAACAAGGCGCGTCCAACCCCGCCCGCCTCCAATGCCACGGGGCTCGGGGCACCGGCAGCGCCGCGGGCTGCGGTCCCGGGAGCCCCGCACATCGGCCGACGACGCCACAGCATCCCACGGGTCGTCGCCGGGGCACACCCCAGGAGGCAACGACCCCGCGGGTGACTGCGACTCGGCCTCGGCACGAGCCAGCCCGACGGGGGCGGGGCGGGGAAGATTGGGTCCCCCCCTTCACCCCGGCGGGCAGGGCCACTGAGGGAGGAGGGGCCACCCAGACGCCGGGACTGACGCCCGGGGGGGCAATGCAGCAACCCAGACGCGAACCGGCACAGGACCATCTGTCTCCGCCACACGGGCGAACCCCAGGACCACGTGTGGCACGAAGGAGCTCCCGAAGGGACCATGGCCCGTTCACGAAGAACGGTGACGACAGCACGTGGTGGCTCTGAGTGCCCCAGGGAGGCCAGACGTCAAGTGACGCTCAGACAGGCGTAGCCCCAGGAGGAACCCGGGCCCGCAAGTGCGTTCGAAGTGTCGATGATCAATGTGTCCTGCAATTCACATTAATTTTCACATTAATTCTCGCAGCTAGCTGCGTTCTTCATCGACGCACGAGCCAAGTGATCCACCACTAAGAGTCGTACGAGGTTTAAGTTTAAAGGAGGGAGAGGACCCCCTCTTCCCCTGGCACAGCAGAATCCCCACCACCGACAGAGGGGGGGTTGCTTCAGGCAGGCCAGTAAAGACACAAGCAAATGAGAGCAGAACTCCGAGGGGTCAGAGGAGCTTTTCGCCAATGGGGCGTGCGTCCGGCATCACTGCCCCCGGCAGGGTGGAGCGTGGACACCCCACAGGCACCCAGGGGTTCCGTTCCACAACGCAGCACGGAAAGCGTGACCCGCATGCGGGACGGCCCAGACAGCCACCAGGCACCCGCTCCTGACGGCCGTCATGCCTAACCCTAACCCTGACCCTAACCCTAAACCTAACCCTAACCCCTAACCATAACCCTAACCCAACCCTATCCCAAATCCTAACCCTAACCCTACCCCTAACCCTAATCTTGACTCGATCATTAACCCTAAACCTAAACCTAATCCTAACCCAAACTCTAACCCTAACCCGAAACCTAACCCTAACCCTAACCCTAACCCGAACCCTCACCTTAAACCTAACCCTAACCCTAACCCTAACCCTAAACTTAACCATAACCCTAACCCGATAACTAACCCTAACCCTAACCCTATCCCTAGCCCTAATCCTAAACCTAATCCTAACCCTAACCCTAACCAAACCCGAACCCTAAACCTAAACATAACCCTAACCGTAACCCTAATCCTAACCCTAACCCCAACCCTAACCCGAAACCTAACCCTAACCCCTAACCATAACTCTAACCCTAACCCTATCCCAAATTCTAACCCTAACCCTACCCCTAACCCTAATCTTGACTCGATCATTAACCCTAAACCTAAACCTAATCCTAACCCAAACTCTAACCCTAACCCGAAACCTAACCCTAACCCGAACCCGAACCCTAACGCTAACCCTAACCCTAACCCGAACCCGAACCCTAACGCTAACCCTAACCCTAACCCGAACCCGAACCCTAACCCTAACCCGAACCCTAACCCAAACCCTCACCCTAAACCTAACCCTAATCCTAACCCAAACTCTAACCCTAACCCGAAACCTAACCCTAACCCAAACCCTCACCCTAAACCTAACCCTAACCCGAACCCTAACCCTAACCCTAACCTGAACACTAACCCTAAATCTAACCCTAACCATAAGCCTAACCCGAACCTGAACCCTAACCCAAACCCGAACCTGAACCCTAACCCGAACCCGAACCCTAACACTAACCCTAACCCTAACCCTAATGGTAACACTAACCCTAAACTTAACCCTAACCCTAACCTGAACCCTAACCCTGACCCAAACATGAACCCTAACCCTAAACCTAACCCTACCCCTTAACCTAAACCTAAGCCTAACCCTAATCCTAACCCTAACACTAACCTAAAAACTATCCCTTACCCGGACCCTAACCCTAACCAAAACCCTAACCCTACCCCTAACCCTAACCCTAACGCAATCCTAATCCTAACCCTAAGCCTAGTCCTAGCCCTAAACCTAACCCTACCCATAACCCGAACCCTAACCCAAACCCTAAACCTAACCCTAACCCTAACCTTAACACTAAACCTAACCCAATCCCGAACCCTAACCCTAACCCCAACCCTAACCAAAAAACTAACCCTAACCCGAACACTAACCCTAAACCTAACACTAACCCTAACCATAACCCCTAACCCTAACCCTAACCCGAACCCGAAACCTAACCCTTACCCTAACCCTAACCCTAACCCGAACCCGAACCCTAAACCTAAGCCTAACCCGAACCCGAACCCGAAACCTAAACCTAACCCTAACCCTAACACTAACACTAACCCTAACCCTAATCCGAACCCTAACCCAAACCCGAACACTAAACCTAAACCTAACCCGAACCCTAAGCCTAGCCCAAACCCTAAACCTAACACTAAACCTAACCCTAAGCCTAACCCTAACCCTAACCCGAAACCTAACCCTAACCCTCACCCTAAACCTAATCCTAACCCAAACCCGAACCCTAACCCTAAACCTAACCCGAACCTGACCCCTATACCTAACCCTAACACTAACCCTAACCCCTACCCCTACCCCTAACCATAACCATAACCATAACCATAACCCTAACCCGAACCCAACACCAACCCTAACCCTAACCCTACCCCTAACCCTAAACCTAACCCCTAACCCAAACTCTAACCATAACCCTAACCCCTAACCCCTAAACCTAACCCTAACCCTAACCCCAACCCTAACCCTCTAACCCTAACCCTAACCCTAAACCTAAACCTAACCCCTAACCCTAACCATAACCCTAACCCCTAACCCTGACCCTGACCCTAACCCTAGCCCTCTAACCCTGACCCTGACCCTCACCCTCACCCTAACCCTGACCCCAACCCTAACCCTAACCCTAACCCTCTAACCCTGACCCTGACCCTAACCCTAACCCTGATCCTAACCCTAACCCTGATCCTAACCTGGACCCTAACCCGGGCCCTAACCTGGATCCTAACCCTAACCCTAACCCAGACCCTAACCCGGACCCTAACCCGAACCCCTATCCTGATCCCTACCCGAACCCGAACCCTAACCCAAACCCAAACCCGAACCCGAACCCCTAACCCGAACCCCAACCCTTACCCTAACCCAAAACCTAACCTGAACCTGAACTTTAACAAGAACCTGAACCTGAACCCAACCCTAACCCAAACCTGAGCCCTAACCCTAACCCTAACCCTAACCGTAAGCATAACCCTAGCCCTAACCATAACCTTAACCATGACCATAACCATCACTCTAACCCTACCCTAACCCTAACCCTTACCGTAACCTTAACCCGAATCCAAACCCCAAACCCTAACCGTAACCGTAACCCTAACCCTACTGTTCCACTCTTTACAATAGCCAAGAGCCTGTTCCAATGTTATTTCACATAGAGGTTGCAAAACAAAATTCCTTTGAGCTCAATGCGCGTTCTGACTACCACTTCTTAAGTTCACTGACTTATGCTGGATTCTAAATGGGGGAGGTCCTTGGACTCTCTTTTCAAGGGTTTTCATGAAAACGTTTCAGACTCTACTTCTAATATTGCCTCCAAAGGCCTACACCATAGAAATCCCAAAACTGATTCAAGTGATCTAGATGTGACATGCACATTCTGGGGCTTGTTTCCTTAAGCTTAAGCTTCCTCCTAACCAGACAAGCTCCAGTGACTGTTTGTGACAGAGATATCCAAAATAGTTTTCTGCTATGTGTGAATGCCCGTTCCAATGTTATTTTGCATAGAGGTTGTAAAAATAAACTACTTTGAGCTGTATGCGAGTTCTAACTGCCATTTCTTCAGTTTACTGAGTTAATGCTGGATTCTAAACGGGGGAAGCTTCGTGGACTTTCTTTTGCTTAGGTTTTCAAAGAAACATCTCAAACTCTACTTCCAATATTGCCTCCAAAGGCCTGCACCATGGAAATTCCAAACATGAATTCCTGCAAATTAGATGTGAGATGCACATTCTGGTGCTTGTATCCTTATAGGTAAGCTTGCTTCTACCAGGACAACCTTTGGTGACTGTTTGTGACAGAGATATTCACATAGATTTCTCACAGTGTGTGAAGGCCTGTTCCAATGTTATTTCGCATAGAGGTTGCAAAACGAAACTCCTTTGAGTTCAATGCAAAGTCTAACTACCACTTCTTCAGTTCACTGAGTTATGCTAGATTCTAAAAGGGGGACGTCCTCGGACTCTCTTTTCAGGGATTTTCAAGAAGACATCTCAGACACTAATTCCAGCATTGCCTCCAAAGTACTATGCCATAGAACTTCCCTACCTGAATACTTCCCTACCTTCCCTACCTGCAAGCAAGATCTGAGATGCACATTCTTGTGCTTGTTTTCTTAAAGTTCAGCTTGCTTCTAACCGTACAACCTCCAGTGAGTGTTTGTGACAGAGATATCCAAAACAGTTTAGTTAACACCTATGAATGCCCATTCCACTGTTATTTCTCACAGAGATAGCAGAAGGGAAGTCCATAGAGCTCTATGCGAGTTCTAACTTCCACTTCTTCAGTTCACTGAGTTATGCTGGATTATAAAAGGGGAGCTCCTGAGACTCTCTTTTCAGACATTTTCATGGAAACATCTCAGACACTAGTTCCAGGATTGCCTCCAGAGTACTATGCCATACAACTTCCCTACCTGAATTCCTGCTAACTAGATGTGAGGTGCACATTCTGGTGCTTCTTTCCTTAAAGTTAAGCTAGCTTCTAACCGGGCATCCTCCAGTGAGTGTTTGTCCCAGAGATATTGAACAAGGGTTTCTCACGGGTTTGAATATTCTACAGTGATTTACATTAGATGTTTCGAAACTAAACTCCTTTGAGCTGTATGAGAGTTCTAACTACCTTTTCTTCAGTTCACCGAGTTATGCTGGATTTTAAAGGGGGAAGCTCCTCGGACTCTCTTTCGCTTAGGTTTTCAAGGAAACTTCTCAGACTCTACTTCCAATATTGCCTCGAAATCCGAATTACTGCAACCTAGACGTTAGATGCACATTCTGGTGCTTGTTTCCTTGAAGTTCAGCTTCTTTCTAACCAAGCAACCTCCGGTGACTGTGTGCGACCAGGATATCCAACACAGTTTTCTGACAGTGTGCGAAAGCGCGTTCCAATGTTATTTCGCATAGAGGTTGCAAAACAAAACTCCTTTGAGCTCAATGCGAGTTGTAACTACCACTTCTTCAGTTCACTGAGTTATGCTGGATTCTAACGGGGGAAGCTCCTGGGACTCTTTTTTCAGAGGTTTTCAAGGTAACGGTTTTTCTTTCTCTCATAGTGGTTTCTCCTACCTTCATGAACTCTGTAGGTCTCTCTTCCTCTTTCCTTTAACTCCAGCAGCCCTAGCTTGGCTGACATTACATTTTTATAGTTGTAAATTTGTTTATTTCTGGGAGAGAGTGACACTGGGAACCGTCTATTCTGCCATCTTTACCAGAAGGGTATCCATTTTTAATCAGATTTTTTTTGTACTTTTGAGTTGTTTGAGTTCCTTCTGTATTCCAGACATTAATACCTTGTCCGTTGAGAAGTTGGCAAATATTTTCTCTCACTCTGCAGATTGTCTTTTTGCTCTGTTGATTGTTTTTCTTCGGAGCGTTTTGGCCATGGCCACTTTAATGCTGGAACTGCTGAGCGTATAGAGCAGGAGCCAGCAGAAGCTGAAGCTGTGTCCTTCAGATGGAGTTACTTGGAGGGAGCAGGGGAGAAGAGAGCCTTGGTAGGTCCCAGGACAGCAAGAACACTAATAGGGTTCCCACGGACCCACGCAGGAGCAAGAAGCCAGAACAACTGAAGGAAGGGAGCCATTCAGATGCTGGTGAGTCATTGCAAGAAACCGGCACAGATCCCATCCCATGGGAAGTGTTTGGAGCATGGGCAGTGGGGGAGACAGGTCCACAAGGAGAACACTGGGACACAGCAAGGACAGCTGACCCGCCCACCCGAATCGGCACAGGACCACTCAGAGGAGACTGGTCAGGAATGCAGAATTGCATGGGGTGCAGGTTGATGAAAAAACTAAGGCCCAGATCAGAGTTTCTAAACAACCCAGATATACAGGGTCTCTGGAGAGCTGGAAGTACCTATAAGGTCAACCATTAAACCCTGAGCTGCGCAAAAAGCCTTCACTAGAGAAACAGCAGCAAAACAGCAATTTAGCTCAACTACACAGCTCAAGTACTGTTTCCCAAAGAAAGTTCCCCAATTTTAGAAATAAGCAAAGGACAAAAATTTAGTTCCAATCCAGGCATACGATCAAGGCTTGGGGCCTGCCTGAGAATGAAAGGCTCAGAGCTAAGAGCTAAACACCCTCCCCAAACCAGGGCAATATAGGAACTAAAGTCTGAGATGTTTCCTTGAAAACCTCTGAAAAGAGAGTCTCAGGAGCTCCCCCCTTTAGAATCGAGCATAATTCAGTGAACTGAAGAAGTGGTACTTTTGTTTTTTAATAGCTATTCCATCTGCAATTAGTGAATGTCTACTCATAAGCATATAATCATTCAAATGTTGCAGTCGGCAAAACAATTGTCTTCCAACCAGCTTTTAAATGAAAATATTAAAATGTACATATTTCATGTATTCACATTGAATCATATCTTTCATAGCATGCAATAAATTAAATTTAATATACCTTTCCTCTGAACTACAAGCTTTCCCTTTTTTTTTTTTTTTTTTTTTTTTTTTTTTTTTCCATGTCCGGCAACGGATCGCAACCCTCAGTGTCGCCCCCGTACCAGACTGGGACCGGCAACGGGATCGCAACCCTCAGCGTTGCCCCCGCGCCTCGCTCAGCCAGTGAGCGGGAACCGGTCTGCATGTGGGATCCGAACCCTCGGCGGGAGCGCCTCCGTGCTTCCCAAGCAGCGCACTAGCGCAGTGCGCCACCAGGCCAGCCCGCTTTCCCTTTTTTATAACATAAGTATTGTTATCCCATAATTAATATTGTATGTATCCAAATGATTTTCCAAATTAATGAAGGTGAAGTAGGAGATAAACATGGGAGAGGCAGGAGTGTATTGAAGATACTTGAGAATAGAGAAATGACTCGTGGTGACATATTTCAGAAAATGCTAGCAAAAATACATTTCTAGAAAGAACTTTCTGCATTTAATCAGGCATGGAACAGTTCAATTCACTCCACCATAATTAACAAAAGAGAATATGGCAAAGCATTGCTAAAAAGGTACTTCAAAAAATAAGTGACAATGACCAGAAAGATTTTTGAGATAAAGAACAATCAAAAGAAAATAACAAACAAAAATCAACAACCATTCTTGGGGGGGAAAAAGTCAATAAATAAGAAGATCTGGACACTTTCTTGACATAATATATATATAACTTAGTCTAAATAGTGCCATTGTGCTTAACGTGGGCACTATGGAATCATTCCAGCTAACATCAGGAAAATGCCAAGTATGACCTCCTCCACCATAAATATGTTAAAATATTCAAAACAATAGTCAATTCTAGAAAAGATATATAAATTAGAAGTATAATAATTTAAAGGGAGGAGATTAAAGTGTAAATAATTGCAGGTGGTAAGATTCTATAGAGAAGCCCAACAAAAAACCTGAAAGTAGCTACAAAAGTAAGATAAATCACTAAGTTAAGAGTATGAGAATTAATACAAAAAAATCAGTAGCTCTTTTATACAAATACACTGGATTATTGCAATTACATGAAGGAAGAAAATACCCCCATTAGCAATAGCAAATGTATAATGAAATGTAACAAAAGATCTACAAGACCCATGTAATTATGTTTTTATTTTTTAATTCTGAAATAATTTTAGATTAAAGATTAAAAATAGTAGGAAGTTTACATAAATTCTCCAACCAGATTTCTCTAATGTTAGCAATGTAAAAAAACATAATATAATTATCAAACCAGGAAATTGATGTTGACAGACAATACTATTACATAAAGTACAGACCTTATTTGAATTTCACAAATATTTCTTTTAATGTCCTTTTTCTTTCACAAGATCTAATCTGGGGTCCCATATTGCATTTAGTTGTCTCTCCTTAGAGTCCTCCAATCTGTGACAATTTCTTACTCTTTCCTTGTCTTTTGTTATCTTGACCCTTTGGGTGAGCACTGGTCAATTATTTTGCAGAATATCTGTCAATTTGAACTTTTTTGTTGTTTTCCCATGACATCATGTATTTTTGTATTTCATTCAACATGTTCCATCCTTTTTAGAACATTTTTTATTTTTCTGACATCACAAGATGTTCTAGTTTCATCTTGTATATTTCCTGACTTAACCCTAGAAGTAATCACTTCTCCACAGAGTCCTGGTACTTAGAAACAAAGATCTGAGAACTATGTGTGCATGTGGCTACTAGGGTGTTATTTCCTTAGTCCCTCTCAGTGAAAAGAGCTAGTGGATATATGCATGTATATTGAATGATGCAAACACATTATACAAGCTTGAGAGAGAGAGAGAGAGAGAGAGAGAGTATAGCAAAATAAAAGACCTATTCTAATGCATAAAAGACGATATATGATTTTAAAAAACAAGAATATCAGGCAGAATAGACTGTTCTCAGCATAACTCTTTCCCACAGCTGATTAATTTACAAGAATTATAAAGCAAAGACTTCCAACCCAAAACTGCTGGAGTTTGGTGGAAAAGGAGGAGAGATGCACAGAGTTTGTGAAGGAGGGAGAAGCTGCAGTGAGAAGAGGCCTCTCCAACCATTTTAAGCACTGGCCACTTTAGAGCCAGCTGATGAGGGGTGGGAAGAAGTTAAAACACATAGAGGAGCCAGTAAAACCCATAGCTGAGCTCTTTGCATGAAGTGGCTTAGAGTCTGTATGAGAGATGAGGGCCTCAGAGCACAACATAACAGCCCCCAGGCCAATGAGACTACTGAGAGAGTTCCTGTGGACCCACATAGAAGTGAAGAACTGCAGCCAATCAAAGAAAGAAGCCACCCAGAGGCTCATGAGTCATCACAAGGACCTGTACACAGCCCGCTCTATGGGAAGCATTTGAAGTTGGCGAGAGGCTGGCTGGCCAGGGAAACATTGGGGCACAGCATGGGCAGCTGATCTGCAGAGGACCACTCAAGATGGAGACCGGTCAGAATGATAGAACTCCAGGGGGTACAGTTTGCTGGAAAGACTCAGTCCCAGGCCAGAATTTCCACACAGCCCAGGTATATCTGGCCTCACAAGACCCAGAAGTGATTAAAAGGCCAACAATTAAAATCCAGTCATCACAAAAAGCCTTTCCCAGAGAATCAGCAGCAAAGCAGCAATTTAGCTTAACCACAGGGCCCAAGTGCTGGTCCCCACAAGAAGTTTCCCCAATTTGGGGATTAAACAAAGGACAACAAATTAGTGCTAGTGCAGAAGTTAAGTGGTGGTGGTAGCTAATAATCCAACAAGGAACAGAAAATACACTCATACACACACACACAGACCAGAGAAAAAGATTTGATATTAACCAGTAAAGGTCTAACACCACCAAAGAACACCTATGAAACCTAGAAGAGGTAGCAGTCTCCTCAAATGCCCAGGCATCAACATAAAGACACAAAGATCGAGAAAGAACAGAGAAACATGACACCATCAAAGGAAACAAAGCACCAACAATGAATCCTGAGGAACAGTGGATTTATGAAACATCTGACAGAGAATTCACAATAACCCTCCTAAAGATGTTCAAGGAGACACAAGAAAATACAGACAGAAAATTAAATATCTGGAAAACAATTCAGAAGCAGAACAAAAAACACGATGAAGGAATTGAATCAATTTTTAAAAAAAACAAATTCTAGAAATAAAGAATACATTATCTGAACTGCAAAACTTGACAGAAAGCCCCAACATCAGACTTAATCAAACTGAGGAAAGAATCACTGAGCTCAAAGATAAAACACACATAATTATCAATCCGGAGGAGCAAAAAAATAATAAAAATAAAGAATAAGAAAAATGAAATGGAAATACAGAAAAATATGAAACTCCCTCAAGCGAAATAACTTCCACATAATTGATATACCTGAAGGAGAAGAAAAAGAAAGAAACTTAGAAAACATATTCAAAGAAATAATGGCTGAAAACTTCCCAAGTATAGAGAAAGATAATAGCATCCAGGTATGGGAAGCTCACAGGTTGCCAATCAAATTCAATCCAAGGAGAAACACCTCAAGACACATCATAATCAAGTCATCAAAAACTGAAGAGAAAGAAAGAATACTGAAAAAAAGCAAGAGGAAAGAAACACATAACATTCGATGGAGCCCCAATACTTCTCTCAGCAGATTTCTCAATAGAAACCCTATACGCCAGAATAAAATGGGATGATATATTCAGAGTGCTGAAGGGAAAAGACTATGAGCCAAGAACTCTGTATCCAGCAAAACTAACCTTCAAATATGAAGAAAATAAGTCTTTCCCAGACAAAGAAAAGCTAAGAGAATTAATCAATACTAGACCTGCTTTACAAAAAATCCTAAAGGAGTTCTTCAGTCTGAAAGAGGATGATGCTAAGGAACAACAAGAAAACCTTCAACAGTACATAACTCATTAGTAAAATAAGTTCACAGACAACCTCAGAATATTCCAATGTCATAATAGTGGTGAATAAACCGCTTAACTCCTTAAAATGAAGACTAAAGAAAAAATCTAACAAGACAATAACATATACAACAATAATATAAGAGACAGGCAGTAAGTGTAGGGGTTGGGGAAAGGGTGCCAAAACACAGAGTAGGCTTTCGGTTTTTTCTCTTTTCTTAGATATCAAAGGTAAGTTGTTATCAGTCTAAAACAATCTGTTATAAATATAACATGATAACCATAACACAAAAACTTATAATGAAAGTTAAAGCTTACTATTAACTATTCTTTACCCATGAGTTTGGCAATAATGCAAAAGTCTGAAAACTCACTCTAATGACCAGGCTGTAGGAAGTCTGGCGTTCTCTTATTGCTGGTGGAAGTGTCCACTGATGTTGGTTTAATGAATTGCAATTCTGTGGGCATCCATTAAACTTAAAAATTACATATCCTCTGGAGCAGTAAATCTCTTGGGTGGAATTTATTCTACAGATATACTTGCCCGTATGTGAACTGACGTATGTACATGTTTATTCATTGCAGCATTCTTTGTTAATAAAAGAAAACTTAGAATGACTCAGGTGTTTTTCAATAGAGGGATAGGAAATCATCCTGACATATTTACATAATGAAATAATATTCAATTTTATAAGAATGTCAAAGATCTCTAAATACTTATACTGAAATATCCTAAGGTCTATTGTTAATGGAAAAAAACAAGGTAAATAAGAATGTGTTAACTTTCTACTCTTCAAGTAAAAAGTCAGGAAAAGTCCAAACTAGTTTGTATATGCACAAAGAAATTCTTGAGGCATATATAAGAAATTAGTTATGCCACTGGACAAACTTAACTCTGTTTGGATTGCAGATTATGTGACTTTATTACCCTTTATAAAGTTAATAAATGCTTTAAAAACCTCCACCTAAGATTATCACATGGGAAATTTTGTAGATACATGAAAATCTCATGATATTATCTGGATTTCACACAAGCAAAATTAAAATTACACTAATTTCTCAATATATTTCAATTGTATCCAACAATGGATGAATGGATTAATAAATGTGGTATAATATACACAATAGAGTACTATTCAGCTGTAAAAAAGAATGAAATCCTGTAATTTGTGACAACATGGATAAATTTGGAAGACATTATCTTAAATGAAATAAGCCAGACACAGAAAGCTAAATGCCACATATTCTCACTCATATGTGGAATCTAAAATAGTAGATCTCATAGAAGTAGTGAATAGAACAGTGGTTACCAGAGACTGAGGAAGATAGGGGATGGGAAAAGATTGGTTAACAAATACAATATTACGGGCCGGCCCGGTGGCGCACTGCTGTAGTGCGCCACTTGGGAAGCGCGATGGCGCTCCCGCCAAGGGTTCGGATCCCACATACAGACCGGTTCCCGCTCACTGGCTGAGCGAGGGGCGGGAGCAACACCGAGGGTTGCGATCCCATTGCTGGTCCCGGTCCGGTACGGGCGTGACACTGAGGGTTGCGATCCGTTGCTGGACACAGAAAAAGACAAAAAGAAAAAAAAAAAATACAATATTACAATTAGAAAGGAAAAATAAATTCTAGTGTTCTATTGCATGATAGGTTGAATATAATCCACAAAAAGGTATTGTATATCTCAAAATAGCTAGAAGAGAGGATTTTGAATGTTTCCACCACAAGGAAATGATAAATATTTGAAGTGATGAATATGCTAATTACCCTGATTTGATCATTACACAGTATATACGTGTATCAAAACATCACATATTGTACCCTGTAAATATGTAAAATTATGATGTGTCCATTTATAAATAATGATAATAAATGAAAACATTTTCATATTGCCCTTAAAAGTCTTGGATATTAAATTTTATTTCAGAAATCAAATTGCTTCATGTAATACAAATATTTTATGACTTAAATTCTCTTTTTTATTCTTCACAAAAATTTGCATTCATCTCCATGGAAAAAAATGCAAAATTACATTTTTTAATATCAAGTTCAAATATTACAAATTGTGTATGTTAAATAATGCAATTTTTACTACATTGGAAATTTTTTAAAACAATAAATAAAATTTTGCAGATTTTGGATGAAATTCATTATTCCCTGACATATTGAAGAAACAAACAATAGAGAGATGGACAAATAATATGGATAAGGAGCTGGAAAAGAGAAAAAATAAATTTTCTGAAAAGGTTTGTAAATTCACTAGTGATCATGGAAATACATATTAAAGCCACAATGAGATATCATTCTCACCCACAATACTGATGAAAATAAAAAATCTGATAAAATCAACTGCAAATGTGGATGTGGGACAATGGAAACTCATAAACCAGTAGTGAATTTTGGAGAAAATGCAAACACTTTGGAGAATAACTTGGCTCTATCTAGAAAACATCAAGAAACATATATGCTTTGATTTGTATATGCACAAGAAAATGCATAGAAAAAGTCCATTGTGTTATTGTTTGCTATGGGGGAAATGTGATAACAAACTAAATGTCCATCATCAATAGAATGGATAAATTGATTTTAGTGTCATTATTACATTAATAGTATAGAGATGTTAACATGAATTAATTATTAGAGTCACATGTCAAACATTGATAAATATAAAAAACATACATTGATTAAAAATCAGTTTGTGTAAGAGATGGAACAGCACGATACCAAGCAAATATTTTTTCTTTAAGTAATACATAAAATGTTATTGAAGATACAAACCAAATATATAAATTGTGCAGGGGGGATTAAAGTTAGTTTCTGGATAGTGGCTGCAGCTGGGAGGGGCTGGATACACTCCAGAGAAATTTCATATACTGCTTCAATTTTATTTGAAATATTTTATTGCCTATTTCTTATATTTTTTTGTTTCAAAGAAATGTTTGTGTAAGGATACTATAAACTTTGCAGAAGCTTTAATTCTTACACAAAAGAGATAGCCTGAAGTAACCTGATGTTAATTAGTCAGTTATTTTTCTATTGTTGTGTCTTCACATATCCCCACTTTACAGGGAGGTAACTCTGAAATGACCAATCTTTTTGTTCTTTGTTTCTGCTTTCTTCAGCCTTTTTCTGTCTATAAAATCAACCTCTTTTGCTCAACTCATTGGAACACTTATTCTATTTTATGGAATGACATGTTGCTCAATTCTAGAATCTCTATAAAGCCAATTGAAATCTTTTAAAAAATTCAATCTTGTTTGTTCCTACTCACTTTAAAGATGGCTCTGACTTTGCCCACAACCAGCATGGCTAACTGAAGTCCTGAAAGCTTATTTCCTTCAGTTCTCTGAAATCCCTTCTCCTATGTGGGCATTTCTTATTTCAAAAGGAGATGAGAACTGGAGAAACTGCAGCTTAAGGGGATTTCCCATTTGCCCCCTCCTCCCCTAAAGTCACCACCTGCTGTTTTCCTGGAGCACTTACCAGCTGAGTTTCAGTAGCCCCAGGGTACAGGAAGGAGAAGGTTAGGCTTGTGGCTAGGCACCTTCCAGCTGCTCTGCGTTCTGTTCCTCTCATTCATCTGGGAAGGAGTATTCCAAAGGAAGAAGTTTATATAAGGCTGAGTCAGAAAAGGAAATAAGCCCTCCTCTTGTAAAAAGAGGAAGTGTAACCTAGGGTCCAGGGTCTCCTAATTGCCTGGGCACATGCTACAGCTAAAAGTTCAAAACTGAAAGTGAACTAATCATAACACTTTGTTTTGAGTTTCCGTTGTTACAGGAGGTGGCAGGAAGCCATGAACCATGAAATACTTGACTGTCCTTAAATACACAGGCTGAAACTGAAGCACAGGTCCCAGAAATGAACTTGCCTCATTTTAATGCCAAAATCTCTGCTGAAGGAAGACCTGGGACTTCCACACCTACCTGTCCCTGTTTTACGTCATGGATCAACCAAGATGGGGAAGTCTTAATTTACCACCTATGGACTGTAACCTGTACTAGCTGAGGGCTCAAGGTTTAGCCCTTGTGACAATTTTCTGAAGTCCCACTGTTGCTCAAAGGTCACATTCCTTCCCAGGCCCAAATTTGTCTTCAGAACTACGTCTCATAGTCAACCAGTCCAGATTGAACAAGCTTATACCCATGAGAACTTGGGCAGAAAGTTAAGCAGGATCTTTGGCTATATAAGACAACCCCTCTCCCTTGTTCAGGGAGACACTGCTTCGGAGAGATTCCCAGTGTTCTCCTTACTTGCAAGTAATAAATTATTTTCCTCCTACCCTGGTCTTGGAGGTTTTGCACTCACTGAGGGACAGACCCCCATCGTCTACTAACAGAAGACTGCCTCCTGTTAGATATAACAATTTTACTCCTACATGCTTTCCCAAAGACATGGCTTAGGCAATTTTAATTACCTCTCTCATACTAAAAATTTTTAAATTTTTATAATAATTTTTATATTAATGTTTATTTTGTGGATGTTAATAATTTTAAATTGCACCTGTAATACTTTAGTTAGAAAGAAACTATTTTAACTTCTAAGTGAGATAAAGATAGAACCAAAATATTTTAATACCATGGAACAATACTTATAAGTTTGTCAAGCAACCTCAGTATTTTTATATTAAAATTACTATAAAAGCAACTCAAATTTGGTGGTGATTAAGATATGGATGTGATTGCCTAATGCTCCTCTTACCTTTTCCTCACACTGCAGCTCCAGGAACTTTATCTTCAATTTATTTACAGATTAATGTCTTGATTATAGTCACATCTTATATGTGCATGAGAACTATGTAGTATACTAGCTACTTAATTATAACACATTTTATTATAAACCATGTTTACATTATAATTACATTTTCTCAAGTGCCAGTTTGCATAATGGCAACTTTAAAGTTTATTTTAAAAGATAGATCCAGGGCATATAGGGAGCAACAGTCATTTTGGCATAGTAAAAATGAATGCATATATTTGCATTTTAAAATTTTTCCTTTTATTTCAAAATAGTATGTTTCTGTGGTCTTTTGTATTAATGTTTCATGGGTGAATAAAATACTGTCTTCCTTCAGTATCCATGGGGCATTGATTTCAGGACTCCCGCAGATACCAAAATCTGCAGATACTCAAGTCCCTCATGTAAAATGGCATAGTATTTACATATAATGAACATATAATGAACATATACACATCCTCTTACATACTTTAAATTATCTCTAGATTAATTATAATAATTAATATAATGGAAAAGCTATGAAAATAGTTATGTTGTACTTATAATTTATATTTTTTATTTATTGTTATTTTCTACTTTGCTTTTTACTGAAAAATTTTTAATTGAAACATAATTAATTATACATATTTGTGGGGTACAGAATTGAATATCAATACCTATTTAGAATGTGTGATGATCAAGTCAGAATAACTGGCATATTCATTGTTACAAAACATAATGATTTCTTTGTATTGAGAACATTCTGTCTCCTCCCTTCTAGCCACTTGAGAATATGCAGTAAATTAATGTTAATTATAGATTCCTATCTCAACCATACATCAATAGAACTTATTTTTCCTAACTAGCTGTTTCATGTACATTAACCTGTTTCTTCCTGTCCCTGTCCTTCTCCACCTTTCCAGACTCTAGTAAACACAGTTCTGTTCTCTCCTTCTGAAGGTACCATGTATTATTATGATTGCTCTTCTTTCTTTCATTCTTATTCATTTATCTATTTACTTACTTATTTATTTATTACCTCCCACTTATGGGTGAGGACATGTATTTCTTATTCTGTGTCTGGATTTTTTCACTTATAATTTTCTCTATACAGCTCATCCATGTGGCTGTGAATGACAGAAGGTCATTCTTTTTTACAGCTCAGTAATATTCCATTGTGAATATATACCACATTTTCCTTACCCAGTCATCCTTCATCTTTTCCAATTTGGATTCCCTTTACTTTTTTCTCTTGTCTAGTTTCTCTGGCTAATACTTTCCAATACTATGTTAAATAGGAGAGGTGAGAGTGGGAATCCTTGTCTTGTTCCGGTTCTTAAAGGAAAAGTTTTCAACTTTTCCCCATTCAGGATGATGTTAGTGGTAGATTTGTCATATATGGCTTTTACTGTGTTGAGATACTTTCCTTCTATATCTAGGTTGTTGCATGTCCTTATCATGAGTGAATGTTGAATTTTGTCAAATGCTTTTTCTGCATCTATTGATATGATCACATGGTTTTTCTTCTTGATTTTGTTGATGCGGTGTGTCACATTTATTCATTTGCATATGTTGAATCATTCTTGCAACCCTGGGATGAATCCCACTTGATCATGGTGTATAATCTTTTTGATGTGCTATTGAATTCTATTTGCTAATATTTTGTTGAGAGTGTTTGCATTTATGTTCATCAAGTATATTGGCCTGTTTTGTGTGTGTGTGTGTGTGTGTGTGTGTGTGTGTGTGTGTGTGTGTGTGTGTGTGGCTTTGTCTGATTTTGATATCAGGGTGATACTGGCCTCATGGAATGAGTTTGGGAGATGGTCCCTATTTTGTTTTTTTGGAATAATTTGAAAAGGATTGATATTAATTCTTCTTTATAGGTTTGGTAGAACTCAGCAGTGAAGCCACTCAGTCCTAGGCTTTTGTTTGTTTGGAGACTGCTGATTACTGCTTCAGTCTCATTGCTCATTATTGGTTAGTTCAGGTTTTATATTTCTTCTCAGTTCAATCTTGGTAGTTTGTGTGTACCCAAACATTTATCCATTTCCTCCAGATTTTCAAATTTGTTGGTGTATAGTTATTCATAATAGTCTGTAATTATTATTTGTATTTCTGTGGTATCAGCTGTGATGTCTCCTTTTTCATTTCTGATTTTTGTTATTCTGGTCTTCTCTTTTCTTTTTTTAGTGAGACTAGCTAGTTCTTTGTATATTTTGTTTATCTTCCCAAAAAATCAACTTTTGAGGGCTTGCCCATGGCTCACTTGGGAGACTTGGGAGAGAGTGGTGCTGATAACACCAAGGTTTGGATTCCTATATAGGGATCGTTGGGTAGCTCACTTGGGAGAGCGTGGTGCTGACAACACGAAGTCAAGGGTTAAGACCCCCTTACTGGTCGTCTTTTTAAAAAAATCAACTTTTGTTTCATTGTTCTTTTGTATCTTTTTCTATTCTGATCCTATCTTTTTTTTTTCTGTCTACTCATTCTGAGATTGGATTGTTCTTATTTTTGTAGTCCTTTGAGGTGTAATATTAGGTTATTTATTGGAAGTCTTTCAATTCTTTTGATGCGACCACTAATTGTAATAAAATACTTTCTTGTGCTTCTTTCTCAGTATTCTACAGGTCTTGGTCATTTTCATTAGTTTCAGGAAATTTTTTTATTCTCTAATTTTTCTTTGACCCATAGGTCATTCAGGAGTATGTTTTTTTAATTTCCATGTGTTTGTACAGTCTCCAAAGTTTTGTTTATTATTGATTTCTAGTTTTATTCCATTGTGATCTGAAAACATAGTTGAAATGACTTCAATTTTTAAAAATTTCTTAAGAGTTGATTTGTTAACTAACATGTCTATCCTGGAGAATGTTCCATGTGCTAATGAGAACAATGTACATTCTGCAGTTGTTGGATGAAATGTTCTGTAGATGTCTGTCTAGTCCAGTTGGTCTAAAGTATAGTTAAAATACTGTGTTTCTTTATTGATTTTTTGCTTAGATAATCTGTTCAATGTTGAGAGAGGAGTCTGAGGCCCCACCTTTTATTTTACTGGAGTCTATCTCTCTCTTTAGGTCTAATAGTGTTTGCTTTATATATCTGGCTGCTCTGATGTTGGGTGCATACATACTTATGATTGTTATATCTTCTTGCAGGACAGATGACTTTATCATTTTATAATGACCTTCTTTGTCTCTTTTTAAGTTTTTGGTTTAAAGTCTGTTTTATCTGATATAAGAATGGCTACTCCTGCTCATATTTTGCACAGTGTATCTTTTTCCATCCCTTCACTATTTGTGTGTGTCTTTATAGGTAAAGGGAGTTTCCTGTAGACAGCATATAGTTGGGTCTAGCTTTTTAATCCAATCAGTCTGTCTGTATTTGGGGTGGGTAATTCAATCCAATTACATTTAGGTTTGTTATTGAGGGGTATTGTCTTACTCTTGGCATTTTACTGATTTTTGTACAGTTTTACATATCTTTTTTTCCTTTCTTTCTCTTTTATTATTTTTCCTGTGTTTGTTGGTTTCTTGAAGTGGTAAGATAAGTTTTTTTCTCTTCTCAGTTGCATATCTGTTCTACCAGTGGGTTTTGTTCTATCTTGTGTGTTCATGATGGTGATTATAGTTGTTTGGATTCCAGATCTAGGATTCCCTTGAGGATTTCTTGTAGCACTGGTTGTGCAGTGGTGAATTCCTGTACCTTTTGTTTGTTGGGGAAGTTTACTATTTCTCCTTCATTTCTGAAGGATAGCCTTGCTGGATATAATATTCATGGCTGGCACTTTTTTTCTTTTAGTACTTTTAATATATAATCCCATTCTCTTCTGATGTTTAAAGTTTCTGCTGAAAAATCTGCTGTTAGTCTGGTGGAGACTCCTTTACAGGTGACTTGGTGCTTTTCTCTTGCTGTTTATAGAATTTTCTCTTTATCTTTGACTTTTGACAGTTTAACTACAATGTACCTTGAAGAGGACCTTTTTGGATTGAATATTTTTGGAGATCTTTGATTCTCTTGGATCTGGAAGTCCATATCTCCCCCAATACTTGGGAAGTGGAAGTTTTCCACTATAATTTTGTTGAATAGGTTTTCAATGCCTTTTCCTACCCCCCCCCCTTTCTGGGATACCCATAGTTTGAATGTTTATACACTTAACATTCTCTGATAACTCTCGTAGGTCTTCCTGATATTTTAAATTGTATCTTTTCTTTCTTTTTAAAAATATTATTGGGGTGGAATGCGCCAGACCGGCCAAACTCTGCGAGCTCTGTAAGTCACCCCCAGCCCAGCCCCACTTGCGGGGCAAAGCCCGACTGCTCCCCGCCCGCCTGGCTCCCACCTACCACACCAGGCTAGGCGCCCACAACAGAGCTGCCTCCATTTTCTCGGGTGGGGGCGGAGACAGCCAGCTTAGTGCAGACAGGCCATCCATCTCTGCTTGGAGCAGCTCCGCACTGAGAAGTGCCATTTGCTTACCTCGACACGGGGCACCCCGGGGCCTGTGGACTGGCATATAATCCCACTCTCCCCGTGGATCTCTGACGGGGCTGGTAGCGTGGGGAGCCCCCGGCCAGCGTCGGGAGGGCAGGGAAGAGGAGCCCACCCAGATCGTCTCTCCACCACACCCTGGGCGTCGGCCCCAGGTAAACTCCCTGTTTCCGGGAGGCAGATTCCATCTCTGGGGGCCTCAGTTCGGAAGAACCCCTAACTGATTTCTGGTGGGGAGAGGAGAGCCTGGATTGCTCTTGAGCTACATTGAAGCTAATAGAGAGCTCTCCCGGAGGGCCGACCCGTGCTGGGGGGAGTCAAAGAGGTGCTGTGTGCTGAGGGACCCTCCCCCGAGGAGTTCACTCCCGGCAGTGGGAGAGACTGGACACCTGCTGGGCAGGGCGGGGCAGGGCACAACTTTGATGACTCAACTGAAAGACAAGGTTTGTAGAAGACACGCCTCAGCCCTGTTCTGAGCACACAGAGTGGGGAGGGGTCCGGCAAAAGGAGGCGGAGTCTCAGAAATAAAGAAAGAAAGAAAGAACAACAATCACGCACCCTGCAGGAACACTTTGCAAGGCTCAATAGCCCCATCTAGTGGACACAGAGTGTGAAAACGCCCCGATAGCGAGGTGCAGAACACACACACCTTACGAGACTTGAATCAGAGGTCCAGGATCCAAGTGAAACTCCCTGCCAAAATGAACAAACACCCAAAAAGAGATACCAGAAATGCAAAAAACCAAGAAAATACAACACCAAAAATTAATAAATCTCCAACTCTAGATC
>NW_007734026.1:98503-100408 GCF_000696425.1 Galeopterus variegatus | reverse complement strand
AGCAGATTGTCATGTAGGCCTGGTCACACAAGAAGGGGTGTGGGGCTATAGGTCCCCAACAGTATTGTGAGTAATTTCTTTGTTGTATTTCATTTACCTGGACTTAGGTATCAACACCTAAATGCTGGTTTAAAAATGGCAGTCATCACTGGAGGAGTACCTTTATAATAACAGAATACCTGATGAATAATTCCTTTAAAGGACAGTTTTCTTTCATCTCATGATCTGTTGCCCAGAGTTAACATTTTGCTGTGAATTTCTTGTGTATTTTAGTAGTGTGAGTGGAATAGATTAGACAAATATAGAACATTGAGAGGGGAAAAAAAGGATGTGAGGACACATGTTTGAGGGGATGCCTTTAATAAAATAATAATGCCAATAATAAAATAAAATAGCAGATGCCACATGGTAAAGTCCATGGGAGGTGCCTGTGAAGGGACCGATGCAGTAACTCCAGTTCTCCTTGAGCCAGGAGGTCAGTAAGCATCGACTGCATGTTCACTGGGTAGAGATGGGATTTGAGCTTATGAAGGATGGGGAGATAGAGCTCTTTTCTCCCTGCACACAGCAGAGCTGGGATGGCAAAACACTGTAAAGGGCATTGGAGTATCTCATTTCCAAACAGATGATGGCGAGTTGCTCAGAAGCCCTTCCCAGGCTCTGGACTTGAGCTCCTGTAGACTCAGGTGTATACCCAGAATGACTGGCTATCTCAAAATGTGTGAGCTTGCTGATCAGAGGGTAAAAGCCAAAAGAACAGGATGATGAGGGGGCCGACTCGTAAATGTCCTCAAAAGTAGAAGTATCAGAAATGATGGTGAGTGAGGCAATTTATTGGAATGATTTTAGACAACTTTTAACTCTTCTGGGAAGAAAAGGTGCAATATGATATCGAGTCATTAATTGAGCTAACCATGCTCTTAAATGATGTGCCCCCAGGAGAAGAACATTTATTGTACCCAGTTTCCGCCTGTTAAGTATACTGTGTTCCAAGTGTGGGGGCAGGAGGGGGATGTCGTGGAGCCCCTCCTGGAGCTCTTTTTATGTTCTGCTTGGATTGAACTCATGACCCATCTCTTGGAAAGCACATTTTCCCAGAGGTTAATGGGCCCCAAGGTCAGCCTTTCAAATACTTTTCTTGCTTCTCCCAAAGTACCTAGAGTGGGAATATAATCACCCCTCTGCTTTGGGACTTTCTGCCTTTCCTTGTCTATGGAGAATCACCCAGTGCTTTGGCTCTGCATTAGTCATCTTTTGCTGTGTAACAAATTACACCAAAACTTAGAGACTTAAAACAACAAACATGTATTAGCTTGTCGGGCCTTAAAAACCAATGCCACCTTAAGTGACATTACAAGCGGCGCCATTATGGGCCCACAAGGGCGTATTAATGTGGCAGCCTAAGACGGCGCCAGGAGGAAGTAGGGTGGGGGTGTCTGCAGGAATCTTGCCTAAGCCCTTATTGGCCAAATCTGCAATCGTGAAAGGCATTGAGATGTAAAGCTAGGCATTGAGACAGAATGCACGCCCTTGACCTTTAAGCTGAATGTTAAAACCTCCCCTCCCTATCTGCCTATAAAAACAAGTGCTTGTGTGATAATAAACGGAACTGCCTTCACAGAACCCCCTCCACGTCTGAGTGTCCTTTAACTGGGCTGGTTTGGGGCCGGCGGTGTGCTCACCTCTCTTCACGGCTCTCTTCCTCCGTCTCCTTCCAAAGGGGACTGGAGGGAAAGAGGAATCCGGGCCCGTTCGCTCACCAGAAGGAACGAGGCTAGTGCTGTATGGGTCAGCCGCCAGCTGCGGACCCAACAGAGTGGTGCCCCGTGTGAGGCCTTTTTAAAAAAACTCGTGGGTGAAAGGCGAGTGAGTGAGGCCCCCGGCTGCTCGGTCCTGAAAGAAGGT
>NW_007734026.1:89661-95549 GCF_000696425.1 Galeopterus variegatus | reverse complement strand
CTTGACAGAACCCCCGCCGCGTCTGAGTGTCCTTTAACTGGGCTGGGGGGCCGGTGGTGTGCTCACCTCTCTTTACGGCTCTCTTCCCCTGTCTCCTTCCAAAGGGGACTGGAGGGAAAAAGGAATCTGGGCCCATTCACTCGCTCACCAGAAGGAACGAGGCTAGTGCTGTACGGGACTGCCGCCAGCTGCGGACCTGACATTAGCTCCCAGTGTCTGTGGGTCAGGAATCTAGATACAGTTTCTCTAGGTCAGGAACTCTTATGAATCTGTAATCAAGGTGTAGATCAGAGCTGAAGTCATCTTAAGGATCGACTGAGGATGCACCCATATCCAAGCTCACTTACGTGGCTATTGGAAAGATTCAGTTCCTCCTGGGTTGTTGGACTGAGGGCCTCAGTTCCTGGCTGGTTGTTGACTTGAGGCTACGCTCAGTTCCTTATCATGGACCTCATCAGAACAAGTAAGCCAACAAGTGAGAGGGCAAGAGAGAGAACAAGATGAAAGTCAGTCTTTAGCAATTTAACCATGGAAATGATCTCATCACATTTGCATATTCTCTTCATTAGAGGCAAATCTCTAGGTCCAGCCCTCATTCATGAAGACATTACACAAGGGTGTGAATATCAGGAGACAGGAATCATTGGGGGCTCATGGGTCAGAGACATGCAAGCCAGGCGTGTTGGAGCTCACTTTATTCTGTCCGTTATCATTCTCGGTTGCATACTTGTCATAGCAATAAGTAGTAGGCAAAGCCCTCTGTTAGAGTGGGCAGACTGGGCTGTGTGGGGTTGGAGGGCATCTTCTTTCAAGTTGCACACTGTAGATGGTTGGGGGAACTGGATTTGCACACTGTAGTTGGTTGGGGGTTCTGGTGATGATGTGGCCTCCATGGTTGCTTCTCACTTGCTTTGTCTTGCTGATCAGTTCTGCACCTTTTTTTACTGGCCATTTTTCTTGTGGTTGTCTTTTGCCCAAGTTCCTGCCTGTGCCTGTTTTCCAATCACTTGTGTCTGTAACCCTCATGTAATTTTTGCCTCATGCGACAATCATGCCCCTCTTGTTGCAACAAATCCACTTTTAAAAAGTGTGATGACTATGTAGGAAAATGCTATATTTTATCCTGCCAATTGTCTATTTACATCTAGGTAGGAATAGTAAGGTAAGAAATAATATGTTCTTTCCTTTGATCAAGACAAAGATTGGCAAATTTTTTCTGTAAAGGGCCAGATAGTCGATATTTTAGGCTTTGCGGACCATCCAGTTTCTGTTGCAACTTTCTGACTCTGCCACTGTAGAGCGATAGTCGTAGGCAATATGTAAATTAATGGACATGGCTGTGTTCTGATAAAACTTTGTTTACGGACACTGAAATTTGAATTTCATATAACTTTCATGTGTCACAAAATATTCTTTTTTTTCCCCCAACATTTAAAATGTAAAAACCATCCTTAGCTACTGAGCTATACGAAAACAGGTTGTGGGCTGGATTTGGTTCATGGGCTGTTGTTTGCTGATCTTCTTGTCAAAGCTAAAACAGAGCTAAAAAGGCCAAGAAAAAACATTAAATGTTAGGGAAAGGAGTTTTATTTTCTTTTTAGAAAAAAAATTGGATGGAACTGATATTTTTCTTATATACATTGTCAAGTCCCATGTGTTACATAATACTTATATTTAAAGAGCAATTGTATTAGTTAATAGGTATATATTTATTTATTTATTTTTTGTCTTTTTTCATGTCCGGCAATGGATCGCAACCCTCGGTGCCGCGCCCACACCTCGCTCAGCCAGTGAGCGGGAACCGGTCCGTATGTGGGATCCGAACCCTCGACGGGAGCACCTCCGCACTCCCAAGCGGCGCACTGTAGCAGTACGCCACTGGGCCGGCCCTTAATAGCTATATTTTAATTTCCTAAAGTAATAAAGTACGTTTAGGCTTCCTAAAAGGCACATGTAGAGTATTTTTGTGTTCCCTTGCAGTTTGAAAATTTTCTTTTAATTGTCCCACAAGAAAGAGCCACTTGTTCATTTGTTAAAATTTAATAACTGCTTGTTAAACTTAGCAATTTGGGCCAGGCTAACTTTAAAATATTTCTAATTGAGAAATACTATTAACACACATAAAATAACTTAAACACATATGTACAATTGAGCAAACACTGATGATGAGAACATTGCCATGTGACTGCCCTCAGTCAGGAAATGGAAAAAGAGCACATTGTTGGCTCCTCCAAAGCGCCAGCCATCCCTTCCCTTGTGCTCTTCCATAGAAGTCACCATTGTCCTGACTTCCTTGTTTTTCTTTATGGTTTTACCTCCTATGTATTCTGAAACATTGTAGGTTAGTTTTGCCTCATTTTGAAGTTTATTTTGATGTATTATTTTGGTTCTTGCTTTTTTTGCTCAACATTATTTTTGCAAGCGTCATCCTTGTGGTTGTTTGCAGTTGTAACTTGTTCAGTGTAATTAATATTCCACTGAATGATTATACCAAAGTTTATTAATCCAGTCAACTGTTGATGGGCATTGCGGTTGTTTGCAGTTTTTGGCAATCATGACCAAAGCTGTTGTGAATATTCTTGTATATTTATCTAGGTGTATATTTCTTGAGTGTATATACCTAAGAGTCAAATGGTTGGGTTGTAGGCATGAGTATTGTCAACTTTGATACCACCAAACTTTTCCTGAGTGGCTATACCATATTACACCTCCACTAGCATTGTATGACAGTTCTTATTTTACATCACTTTCAACACTTTAGTGTACTGACTTTGAGCCAAAACAACTTTTAGAAGAATTGTCATAGTATTGGAATCGTGGCTGAAAACCAACCTCAGGACACTATTGCTTTGCACCCCTTATTCTGTCCATTTCTCTTCCTCCAGGGATGGCCTGTGAACCTCATCACGGCCGACCATGTGTCCCCACTCCATGAAGCCTGTCTTAGAGGTCATCCATCTTGTGCAAACACTTTATTAAAGCATGGAGCTCAGGTAAGTGAAGCTCAAATAACACTTTACAAACCAAGAATGAAAAATTCTTATTTCTATCCCTTCTAAACAATTTCTAGCACTTTTGAAATATAAAGAGTGGTGTTTTTCAAGAGTATTATGTCCATCAAGCTTGTTTCCTTCAGTGATAGATGAAATACTGCCGTTTTAGCTAGAAAGTCGTGCTTAGAGTCCATATCGTTTTCTTTATCAGATAATACCAATGAGTAGCTGTTAGACTCCTACCTTCATTGCTATGGCTGGAAGGCAGTGAAATATTGTATGAGGGGTTGTCAAAAACTTTATGGAAAGATTTGTATTATCTTTTCTATTTTTTCATGAAGTTTTTGAAGTCCCCTCATAGAAAGCACATAACTTCTGGCTGGAACATCTGGGATGTTTAGGGAGACAGAAAATCTCTATGTGGTCGCTCATTCTTCAGCGGGCAGCCTGGACTTGTCCACATGGTAGCAGGGGTTGCAAGAGCAGCAAAAGAGGGCAAGCTCTGGGCTTGCATCACATTTGCTACTGTCCCATTGGCCAAAACAAGTCACCTGGGCAAGCCCAGATTCAAGAATTGGAAAAATAGTCTCCATCTTGTGATGGGAGAAGTTGTAAAGCTACGTTGCAGAGGGATATGCATACCGGGATAGAAAGAATCTGTGGTCATTTTTGCAAAGTGCCACAATGTAATAAGTATTAATACTAAGGGTGTTGTTGGGAGCACATAGAAGTACCCATCTATTTCTGATGGGGAGAGAGGGAATCAAAGAGACTTCCTACAGGAAATGATGTCTAACCTGAAACATGAATGACCTATTGGGGTTAGTCAGCTGAATAGTGGGTTGGGGAAAATAATGGGCTTCCCACCCATGGGAACAGCAAATACAAAGGCCTGGAAGTGAAAATGAGCCAAGTTTTGTGACTTCAAGTCATCCGTTATGGCAGGAGAGTAGAGTGGGCAAGAGGGTTCAGAACATGAGCAACCTTGTTATCCGTGCTAAGAAAATGGGCTTCATCCTGAGATCAGTAGAGGGCCAGAGATGTGGGCACCATCAGGTTTACATCCGGGCTAAGGAAATTTATTAAAAACTTGGAAACAGGGCCAGGACTAAGATGAGGCAGGAGAGGCACCTAGGGTGCAAATTTTAAAGAGACTGTCACTCCCAGGGCCCTGTAACACTTGTGTGACCCTGAGGGTGAGTGTCTCCTTAAATTTCATACCCTGGGCATCTTTTGTGCTACACTCTTGTCCTGGCCTTCTTGGAAGAAGAGTGTGAGAATGAATTCATTGTCTTCACAATATCATTGCTTAACGGATTCACCAAAGAATTATTTAATGGTATAGAAGAATGTGTCTGCATTTGGCTTTGCTGTTTACTATGTGATTATAGCCTAAATACTGTGAAGTTACATGTTTACTTGTACGTTTCTGTCTAATTTCCAATGTTAGAAAAGATAGCCCCAAACATTATAGTTTTATGGCTCAATGATTGGGCATTAACCAGTTTTGTATGTATTACCAAAGGTATTTCAGCAGTTCAGTGACTGACTATATAAATTCTCCTTTGAGCCAGCTGTACCATCTCATGGTTCCCTCATTATTGAATGAGTTGAATAAAATCTTTGACCTGTGTTAATTCTATATTTGTATGAAGGTCATGTTTTAAAATTTTTTAAAATTATATTTTACCGATTTTAGAAGATTACTCTGTATGGAAACTGGATTGTTGTGGGATGGGTCTAGGATGGAAGTTTAAAGTAAGGAGATTAGTTTGTAAGCTATTGAAATTGTGCTAAATAGTTTCAGTGTTCGTGTTCCTGGGGATGACATGGAGGAGGTAGAACATTCAGTCACATTCTTGGTGCCTGATATCCATACCTCATTCAGTTTTTCACAACAACCCTGTGGAATTTGGTATTTTTCTCCCCATTTCATAGCTGTGGAATTTAAGGCTCAGAGAAGTTAAGTAACATCTTGAAAGCGATGGAGCCTACATTTAAACCTGGAACACCCCACTGCCTGTCTTCATCCTGAAGCTTTTTTTCCCAGGTGAATGGCGTCACTGCAGACTGGCACACACCCTTGTTTAATGCATGTGTCAGCGGCAGCCAGGACTGCGTGAATTTGCTTCTGCAGTATGGAGCCAGCACCCACCCTGAGAGTGATCTGGCATCCCCCATCCACGAAGCTGCTAAGAGAGGTATATCTGCTGAGAATTTAAGTTTTCTACCTGCTCCTTCAAGGGATATCTTACTGTTGAAAGAAAGAGGAAAGAGGAGGTGTATTTTAGGGCAATAATTCTCAAAGTGTTCCAGGACTAGAAGCATCAGCTTGATCTGGCCTGTAAATGCGGATACATTGTCTCCACTCCAGCCTCTGACACAGTAACTCTGGGGGTGGGGCCCAGCCACGTGTGTTTTGTTTAAGGAGCCTTCCAGGTGATTCTGATGCACAGTAAGTTTGAGAATCTCTCTTTTAGAGCACTTGGAATGTTGTTCACCTCTGTATTCCTGGAACAGGGCCCGCCACATAGTAGACTATCCATCAGTATTTGTGGATTACAATGTTGAGTCTATGACCCTATAGAAAGCAAGTTTTTCATAAAACAAATTATATTCTTTTATTTCGGGGCCATAAAGATTATTGTCTCAGGGTCACCTAAGTTTGCCAAGTGAAAAAAATTTTCAATTTTTGAAATTATAAGATGTTACATACAGTTTGGGGTAATTCTTTTCATAAAACCACAGTTTTTCTTTTTTTTTTTTTTGTTTTTTTGTCTTTTTCCGTGTCCGGCAACGGATCGCAACCCTCGGTGTTGCTCCCACGCCTCGCTCAGCCAGTGAGCGGGAACCGGTCTGTATGTGGGATCCGAACCCTCGGGCGGGAGCGCCGCC